>NW_001915288.1:0-10040 GCF_000208925.1 Entamoeba histolytica HM-1:IMSS
TGATGTTTTTTCTTTATTATTGAATCACACTCTACTCTTCTATTATATCATTTACTTTCACTTTAATGTATTGTTTAATGCTTTCTTTTATTTTATGTGATATTTTAATATATTTAATATATTCATTTTCATTATTTACATTGATATTTATCATTTTTATTATGCTTTCAATTTGTTCTTTCTTAATTTCTTATATAATTTCTTATTCAACCAATTAATTGCAAAACAATACATCACTTCAATTAAAATTCTATTTCTTTGTTTTTGTTGTATTTCTTGTCTGATTATCATCTCTTGTTTTTTGACAATCAGTGCTTTGCTTTTCTCTTCGATTTCCACTACTGTCTTTTTCATAGGAGTAGTTTCGTTCATCTCCATTGTTCCTGATGATGTTTTCCTCAGTACTGGTTGTGTATTTATCACAAGTGTCATCGTTTTCTTCTTCTCTAGTTCCTTCTGTGAGATAAAATTTTCAATATCATCTTGTTGTTTTGATATTATTTGTTTTTGTGCTTCATTTTCTTTTTGTGTGTTGTCTAATTCTTCTCTTGTTATTTCTGCAATCTCATGACTTATTATTGCTGCTTGTTGAATTTCAGAGATTTGTTTTTCTTTATCTCTTATTTTACTTTTCAGCTCCTCAACTTTCTTCTCTAGTACTTCCGCTTTTTCCTCTAACACACTATTCTTCTTCTCCAGTATTTCACCTTTTTTCTTCAGCTCTTCTGTTTTCTCCTTTTGTTCATCCTTTTCCTTCTGTAACTTCCCTTTAGTGGATTTTAGACTTCGAATGGTTTCTTCTTTGTTATTCATTTCCATGATTTTCCTTCCTTCTATCTCATTTATTTCACCTTGTAATTTTATGTTTTCTTCTGTTAGTTTTTCATTTTCTTTCTTCTTTTCATTATAATTCGTTTGTACCTTCTTAATTTCTCTTTTCATATTTTCTATCTCTTTCTCAAATTCTTTTCTGACTATTTCTTTTGCTTTTTCCATCATTTCATCTGAGATGGTTTGTTCTTCTTCCATTCTTTTTGCTTGATATTCTTTAATTTCTTCTTCTAATTTTTTAATCTGTTTTTTAGTACTTTAATTTCTTCTTTTTCTTTATAATTTTCCTCTTCATTCTTTGTTTCTTCTTTGTTTTCTTCTTGTGTTTTCCTTTCTTTTTCTGTTTCATTTATTATTTTAGCCATTTTACATCTTTTTTGTAATTCTTTGATTGGATTTCTGCTTTTGATTTCTGTTTCGATTGCTTGGATATCTTCTTCTTTCCATCCTTTTGTTCTTTCCTTAAATTTTTCTTGCATTTTTCCAATTCTCTTTTTCTTTCTAATTAAATATACTTCTTGGAGAATGTCATACCATCTTTTCCTTTTACCTTCATATTTTTTAAGTATTTCTGAATATTCTCCTTTTTCCCATTTACTTGTTATTCCTTTTATTCTTTCATGTATCTCTTTTATTGTTAACCATCTATGTCTATTGTTTGTATATTCGTTATTATTCCAGTATTTATCCTGTTTTTTATTCGTTCTTCTTTGTCTTTGTTGTTTTTTAAACCCTTTTCTCTTGGTATTTCTTTTATTATAATTGTGATATCTTTTATTATAATTGTAATATCTTTTATTGTTGTTATTGCATTTATTGTTGTTATTGGCATTTAACCTTGTATTTCTATGTCTTGTTTGCTTTTCTTTACAAGACGTCAAGGCATTACTCCATAACAATGGCAATAAAATTTGTTGTATTTCCTGCATTGGAAAAGGATCTCTCAAATAAATAAAAAATAAAAATAAAAAAAAAATGATAAATACAGAATATGTAAATATTTATGTTTATATTTTATGATCATTTCTATTCATTTTGTATGAAATATTAATGAAATAGATGATTTGATTAATCATAATTAATTATTTTTATCATTTTATTATTATGTTATTTATGTAGCTTATTTTCATATATTTATTTCTCTATTTATCTATATATTATTATATTATTCTTATTTTATTATTTTTCTTTTTATATTCTTTATACCTTTTTATTAATATTCTTTTCTATTTAGTTGTATTTGTTTATGTGTTTATTCATCTTTTATATTATTATCATTTATATCTATTTTCATTTTATATTTATTCGATTTTGATTTATATTAATATTAATTTTATATTTTATACTTTGATTTTATTATTATATCATTGACTATCATTTCTCCTTTTATTTATCATTTATTCTTATTATTCTTTTGTTTTATATTCTATATAATATATTCATATCATTTTCATTTATATTTTATCACTTATTATATGTTATAATAATAACATAACACTTATGATTGAATATATAATAAACATCATGATGAAGTTATACATATAAATAATAAACATATAAAATGAATAAAATATTTTTCATCAATAAAACAATATTAATTATTTTACACCATTGAATTAACACTTTTATTTCATATTTCTAATTTTTACATTAAAAATACACTTTTTATTTCTTCTTTTCATATTTTATTACATCTTTTGATTTATTATTTTTATATTCTTCTTCTACTTTCTTTTTATTCTCACGTTTCTTTTTGTTCTTTTATATATTTATATTCTTTTTATATTATTTGTTTTTCGTTGTTGTTTCTATTTCTTTCTTCTATTATTTATCAATTTTATATTCATTTATTCTTTTTATTTCTTTTTTATTAATTCTTGAGTATTGTATATTTCTTTGATATTTCATTTGTGTATTATCAAATTATATGTTTTATTGAATTTGTGTTGAACAAAATATTGAATAAATCAATATTTTCATTCTTAATTATTCATTCTTTATTCTGAAATGTTGTGTATATTTATTATATTAAATGAATATGATGAATAAATATCAATATTATTGTTTATTTGATTTTAAAAAATAATAAATGAATATGAAATAATAAATGAAATAAAATAATGAAGACGATGAAATGATAATGAAATAGAATAATCTAATATTGAACAAATCAAATAAAGAATATATTGAATATATCATTAATGTTACATTATTATTTGTTATTTCAATTATTAAATATTAATAAATTATTATTCATGAATATTTAATTGATTGATATTTTACAATTTCATTTTATTTAATAAATGAAATATGAATAATAAATGAATGAATAATAATTTAATATATGAAATAATAAAAAGAAATAAAAGATAAATAATAAAGAAATATGATGTATTTAATATATAATATAAATTATTATCAAATATAATAATAATATCAAATGATGATTTATTTTTATTTCAAAATATTTTGCATCAATAAAATATGTTGCTAAATATTTTGCATCATTAAATTTTGCATCATTAAATTTTGCGCTTTTTTTATTTGTTGAAATAAAATTTGCATCCTTTATTTTTTTCATTCTTTTCTTCTTTTATCATCTCTTTTGTTTTATTACACTTTATCTTCTTTCTTTTTATATTCTCTCCTTTCTACTTTTATTCTTTCTTCATCATATCAAACTTCTTACTTTCTTTTTATTCTTTTATATCATTCATTCTCTTCTTTTTCAATTATTTGCTTTTTTTCGTTGCCAATTTGATGCTATTGATTTTAATAATCATCAAAAATGTATTAATAATGATAAAATGGTTATAACTTACAATAAAGATTTATTGGTCAGTGACCATTCTTTCAATGCTAGAAGACAAGTTATATATTATCAAAATATGAAAGAAAAGATATTGTAGATGTTGTTATATGTCAAGATAATAATTTGGAATTAAATTATATTCATAAAATAAATAGAAATATAAGAGAAAATAAGAAATAATAGAAAATAAAATAAGTAAAAACAAATATTGTAATAATAATAAAATAATCAACAATGAAACAGTAAGAAGAATAAAACAATAAATTACAAATAAACAAAACATTCCAAACAATAATCAACAAAAACATGAAATACTTAATGTTTTACACAAACAAAACTGATAAAAGAAAAGAAGAAAAACAATAATTAATTCATACTAACAAATACACAACAAAACACACACTAATGAAAATGGAATAAATAAACTTAATAATCATAACAACAAAATGAATTTTCATTATTTGAAATTTTTATTCTTATTACTATTCTCGATTTTAACTTAAGTGTTTTAACCAAAATAATATTTTATGATTTTTAGTGAGCCATCATAATATCAAATAAAAATGAGCATAAGCTATATAAAATAATGAATCAAGAAAAGAAGAATTTTTTAATTCCTGAATATAAGTGTTACTATAATTGGATAATTTAATGAGTTTATTTATCTACTCATTCTTGGTTTTTTCTTTCTTTATTATAAAAAACATCAATACTACATTAAACCTCATTCAGTAACTATTCTGAATATAATAAATATATGTGTAATAATTATTTCAATTACCATTCAGAGACATTAAATCCCCAGTTGATCCATTTCTGCAAACATAAAGGAAGTAATTCTTTTTCATGACACAATGCTCCAATTGAACAAAGAGAAGTATCAATTCCATGACAATTCCAGAAATGTTCGTAACAAGGGAGTGTTATTTGAGAACCTCCGTTTATTCCAAGTAATGCAATAATATCTCTATCAGGTATAATAGATCGAGTATATAAATTAATATTTTTTTGCCTCAATTCATGACCCTTTCTACCTAAATAAATACCAGGAGGTGATATTCCAAAACTCAATAAACTCATATTACTTCCAACAATATTTGCAATTCCTCCTCCAAGGGAATGTCCAGTAAGTGCAATTGGTAATTTTGGTTCCATTTTTTGATGTCTTTCAACTATTTTCTTTGCAATTGTAACTAAATAGAAAGGATTGTTTGGTAAAGCCTTTGATCCAAAAAATGAGAGAAAATTACTTAATTTTGTCATACTTTGTTTTGTAAATATTTGAGTTATTATAACAGAAATTTGTGGAATCACTGACTCTGTAAATAATTGAATATCACTTAGTATATCAGAAACTGAATTTGTACCTCTAAATGCAATTACTTTAACTCCTTTTTTAGTATTAATTGATACCAAATAATGAAGAAATTCTTCATCATGAAATTTAATTGACCAACCTTTTTCTTGGAGATATACTGAAATTATTTCATATTCATATGATTCATTTAATTGATTTGAATACGCTAAATAACTTAAACATGCATACTCTTTTGGTGTAATACCATAAGGGTCTTTAGCACAAAGATGAGAATAACTTCTAACATCATCTCTCGATGGTGATTCTATTTGTTGACTTTCTTGTTCAAGTATTTTTGTTTTATTAATAAATGAATTATTATATACTACTCCATTATATATTTCATACGTATGACTTTCTTTATTGTCAATGTTACTTAAAATGCTGTTTTCCATATTTTCTTGATGTTCAATACCATTATTTAAAGATATTTTCAAATAAGCAGTAATAAAACTAAGAATGTAAATAATTACAAAAATAGCAAGTATAACAATGATAATTAAAAGGTATGAACGTTGAAGTATTCTATTTATTTCTTTGTTTTTATTCATATTACTTTGACTACATTCTTGATTATCTCTTTTTTGTATTTCATTCCTTTGTCGGAATTTACTTTCTTCAGTTTTTTGTTCATCTTGTTTAATTTTATTCTCATTACTTTCATTCTCTTCTTGAGTAACATTTTCTTGGGTTCTATTTAAATCGTGTGGACTAAAAGAAAGAATAAATAATACCCAATAAGGAATCATATCTTTCCCTCCTTCAGATGCGTCATTGGTAATACTAAATAAGTAGTAGATAAAATAGCAAAAAGGAAATACTATCAGTATTAATAAAACAAATGTAACAGTATATTTAATTGTTTTATTATTACATTCAAGACTTTTATTTAATGTAATAAATAAATTGAAAAATGGTATCCAAGATAATACATAATATATTATTGATTTAATTTTATTTTTCTTGTCTATATTTGATAATATCCTTTTTTGATTGAATATAACCCATACAAAATAAATTCCACATATTATGGTACATCCAATACATAAATAACAATAACAAATAGTACTACTAATACTTATTTTTCCATTTTTCTTTTTATAATTACAACTATAAAAAATACCAGCAACAAATGAACTAAATAATACTGCAATACCAAAATAATCATCAAATTTTCTCATTATATAATTTTCTTTATCCTTTTTTTCATTATTTTTTTGTTGGTCATTTCTTTGGCTATTTGTTGTACTAACATCATTTTCAAATAGTAATTTTAATAGATTACCTCTTGTTTTGATAAAAACATCAACAAATCTAAATATTAGTAAAAAGAATAAAATATACATTATATAAACTAATAAAATAAAATAGTACAGTGACTTTTGAAGTGTATACAAAAAAGTTGTAATAAACATTAAAGATATTCCACTTAACATTGTTATTATTACCCAAAATAATTGTATTTTAATTACATTTGAAATAGTTTGTGATATATTTTTTAATGTAAATGAATTATTTGTAATAGTATTAAAAGACATCACCTGATAATATATTTTTAAAGATATAATTAAATTCTTCTTATATCATTTTATTTATTACCTTTTATTTTTTAAATGGTTCATGTTTTATATCTTTTAAAACATATAAAACATCATTTTTATATTTTCTATTCTTGTTTCGATTTTTTCTTTATTTTTTTACATTAAACATATTAAAAACATCTTCTTTATTAATTTAACCAATAATTTATATTTTTTTCAAAGAAACATATTTATTTATTTTTATTTTGAATTACTCATTGCTTGCCATTTTCTTCAATTCTTTTAAAAAAATGTCTTCTTTTTCATTTCAATTAAGAAATAAACCTTAAAAAATTAAATATGGAAACAACTTGTAGACAAAAAAAATGAAAATGTTAAATAAATATTTAATTTATTAAATACATTTTAATTCATTTAATTATTTTGTTATTGTTAAATTGATAATAAATATTCAAAATTATTTTTATTAAGTGTTAGTGGTATAACTAAATAATTGAACATTTTACCAACTCTAAAAAGAATTTTGAATTATACAATAAATATATATCAATTAATTTCTTACCATATCAATTACCTACAAACCTTCCTTTTCTTTCTAGTTAGTACTTTTCGGTATTTTATTCCGTTCTATTTTTTGAAATTGATTATATTATATTTTTAATAAAAATAATAACAAAATGTAATTATATTTATAAAATTCATTATTGTTTCTTTCCTTTTATTTTTATCTTTATTATTACGTTATATAAAAAGTCTATGTATTAAGATATATCTTCATTTAAATTTCATGAATATCATTAACTGTTTATTTATTTGATTTCATTATTTAATTTCTATCAAACTATCAATTTTTAATCTTATCATGTTATAATATTCATACTCTTTTAATGTCCTACATGAATTGAATGTATTAGACATTAGTTCTTTCATGTTTTTTTTATAATTTTTTGTAATATCTTTTGGAATAATGTTTGTATTCTGATAAGTGTCTTCTTCGTATTATTTCTTTTTTTGTATTACTCATTTGTTAATATTACAGTGTTTATTTTACTTTTAATATTTCTCTATTTTTGAATTTCTCTTGTAATTCTTTCTATTTATGTATTTATTTTGTAAATATATTTTCTTTTTATATCCCTATAATACTCATATCAACACCATTATTATCCCATTTCTTATCTGAATTATTTTAGTCTTCTCAATCTTATCTTCTCTCATGAAACAATCTTCATTATATCATTATTTGAAGTTATACAATTTTTGGCATTACTCATACAATTAGGATGAATATTAAAACCAATAAATTAAATTTTTTGAAACAAATAATTAATATAAAGCTCTATTTCTTTAATATTTATTTTTTCTTATTTGTTTTTTTCTTCATTCTATCATATCAAAATGAATAATAGACAAAATAGCATTAGAACAATATTTCCAATATTTGAACTATTTATTTTGAGTATCGTAGATTCAATATTTCATCTCATGATTATTGTTTTACTCCTTAGAGAAGTCTATTTCATTTTAATTTAATAATCTCCATCTGTTTGCATTCTTTTTATATCATTAAATATTATCTGCATTTATTCTTTCTTCAGTTTTTGTTCAATCAAAATCAATTGTTTATATTATGTTTCATTTATTTCTATTCAATTCATTAATTCATTCATTTTCTTCTTCAAAAATCACTTCTTCATTCTTTTTATTTATTCAATTTCTTTCTCTTTTTTCTTTCTATTTTGACATTCTATACACCTTTCTTTACATCTTCTTCTTGTTTTATTATTTGATATATTTCTATTATGATAATGCTATTTAATTCTACTTGAATTATTGTTTAAATATATATGATAATGAATATGATTGAGGTGATGAGTGAAATGGTTCATACAATCAATGCTGCAACTGTTATGAGAATAGTTCTTATGTTAGGTATTGTATTTCTATCAACACAAATAATCCCTCTTTTCACTCATTCTTCTATCATCTACATATTTTTTAATATCTATTTCTTCTTTTGTTATGACTGATTTATACTTTTTCTCATGTGTTTCTTAATGAGTCATTCCCTTGATAGTCACTACAAAGAATATAAAATAATTTATTTATTTTCGTTTCATTGACATTATATTTTATGTATTATTTTATCAAACGAAATAAACTTCCAATTCAAAACGAAGAAATTTAATTCCCTCTTTGATTAAGTTGATTATTCTCATAACCAAGACGTAACTGTTGTACAATCTGATCAATTTGTTGATCAGAAATTCTGGAACCGAAAACATTAATACCTGCTTTCATTAAAAGACTAATGTATTTATCGGGGATGGTTATTGAGGTAATCAAAGTCCCTTTTAAGGATTGTGACTTATAACATCCTTTCTTAATTTTCTTCTCATGAATTTCAAATCCATAAAAAGATAGAGAGTCTTTCAGGAAATTAAAAGTCCATCCCCCTTTTTCATAAGCACTTAATCGTCTATATCCAAATTGGTATTGGATAATTTCATCAACATTAATAATTGAATCCCCCTTTTTTTGAAACTCCTGTAAAATAACAGTATGTCCATTCACTATCTTTCTGGAACTATTAGAAATATGCCTATCACAATTGACACATGTATTGCCAAGAAGTGAATGTATATATTCAAGAAAATATGATTGGCTAATGACCCTTCTTATGTGGTTTCTTTGGTTTGTAGTATTAGTTGGAATACAACCTTTTTTATTTAATGGATGATTTATCTCTTTGGGTGTATCTTCAATACTACTCTCTATATGTTCTTCATTTTTAACTGAGGTACAATCTCTTTCTTTGTTTGTGAGTTGTTGAGTAAAGAATTCAAACTCTTTTTCAGTATCTGATTGAAACATGATTATTTTTTTAGCTTTATTTCTTTTATTTTAAGTTTTTTTTGTATTTTTCATTAAATGAAACTCTCATTGTTGAATTTCATTTACATTGGAATTTACAGGTTATTATTATTTTTTTCTTATTTTTTGGTAGTTTTTATTATCGTATTACATTAAAATTGTATCTTTTTTAACTTTTGTAAAATGTTAAAAATAACTCATTATATTTTTATTTTTTTATACCGTTAAAAATGAATTTTGGCTGTTTGTAAGTACTTGAAATTTAATTCCAGTTGATAAAAGAAATATCGCAAGATGACACAAAGTGATTCTAAAATGCGAGAAAATATAATAAATTAACGAATAAAAAATTAAGAAATTAAGTTTCAGTATATATTGATTTTCTACTTTATTCAGCTTATTTGAGATTATTTCATTCACTCTCTTAAAATTATTGTTTATGATGTACTTTTATATTTCTATATTCTCCTCTATTATCTCCTCCCTATTTTATTAGATATTTCATGTCATTATTCATTATATCTTTTACTAGTAGTTAAAATTGTAATTATAATGTTTTATTCTTTTACATTTCTTATCACCTCTTTATTGAATAATCTGTTTATTGCAATTATTTTATTCTATT
>NW_001915287.1:0-5576 GCF_000208925.1 Entamoeba histolytica HM-1:IMSS
TACTCCGTAGAGCTGCTAAAAAAGACTCGTTGTGATTACTCTTCCCTAAGCCAGGAACAATAGAAACTAGTTTTATTAATACTTAATTAATTGCTTTTTGTATTTATTTAAGTTTTAAATTTATTGAATTATAATTTTATAATTTTTATTATCTTTTTATATTATTTTTCTATGGTATAATTTGACAATAGTGTGATACATCATATACTACGTAATGAGAAATTTCTATCTTTTTGTGATATATAACATTTCATTGTATTATTGTTTTTAAAATATCATTTTCTATAAATAGATTTTTATTTTTAGAATAAATACAGATATTTTTGATGTATTGTTAGATATTTTGAGATATTCCATTTAAAATGAAAGAATCTTAAATAGTCTGATGTATTTGAAGTATTATATCTTCGTTATTTTCATCTATTTTAGATATTTTTTGAAATAATAAAAGATATTTTATAACTATTCCATTTTTTGAATATTTAAAATTTGTTATACTTTTTGTAATTTATTGATTTAATTTTTTAATAAGAAAAAATAAAATATTCATTCAGTTTTAATGTCCTATAGACAAAACAAAAATAATATTTTTAATATTAAAAGAAAAGAGCAGGAACGCCGTCGACAAAGAAGACGACAACAACTGCTTAATGATCGTCGCACCATAGAACCTCGTGTTGGTAGCGATGATCATGTCGTCAACAAAGACGACGAGTTACTATGCGTAAGAAGGATTATGAAAAGATAGAAAAAACAATGACTACCTTTTCTAATCCATCTGACTTAGATGGCTATGGAGAGTTAGAAAAAACAGCAAATAACTCACATAGCAATGCTTTCTTCGAGAACCATAGAGAGCTAGAAAAAACAACAACTATATCTCATGGTTCTGCCGGCTTTGAAACAATCGGGGATCGTGTTCGAAATCGTAGAGAAGCCGTGACAAAATCAAGAGAGCCAGAATGGCAAGCTAGTCTTGGAGAAATCCAAGCACCCCCTCACGAGGCTATAGACTCTCTTGCGAAAGAGAAGGCTAGCGGGGCTATTGGAGAGTACGGGGCTGGAACTATCAGTGCTAGACTTAGTGGTGATAGATCAGTCAGCGGAGCTAGCCCCACTACGCCTTCTTTTTCACCAGATCCCCTTAATGACCCCTCTCAGGACGCCCCTATGAATCCCCCTGAAGAAACCCCCTTTGTCCCCACTAATGTCCCACCTAATGATGCCCAAATGATGGAGGATACCTTAACTGATGGTGAGGTTGCTGCTCTACTAGAGGAAATAAACCATGAAGAGGAAAATGCTACCTTAGATTTCCTCACTCTAGATAGAGTACCACCTACAGAAAATGAAACACATCTCCTCCAACTGGCAAGAGCAAATAATACAGATGACGAGATTGAATTTACAGTCATCAGAAAAAGAGATTTTGGGCTAGAAAATACTGCGCAAGCATGGCGTGGTATGTTAGGGGAAACCTATAGAATAAGTCGATTAATTAAGGAACATGGCTTAATTCCCCTGGTAGAATTAGTATTTGGTGGAAGGCGGCGACGATTTATTATTAACTTAGAAAATGTTGATCCGCAAGTATTTATTAATAAATGTGTGGGATTTGAAGTTGGTATAGAAGAATTTTGGAGGAGATATGATGATGAAGAAAGTGAGTTAAATATTCCACCAGGAAAAATTGTAAAAGAAATCATCATTACAATATTGAAACCTCCTCAACGCCAACGAATAGAAGGTGCGTTATTTAATTATTATTTGGTTGAACATTGGGCACCTCTAGAACATATCCTCAAAAAAATATCAAATCTATAGTAAAGAGGATATAGTACAAATAGAAAACTGTTTTATTCATTGTTTAGAAAATAGTAATATCTTAAGAAAGAATGAAATTGATAAAATAAGAACAAAGTTAAAGGGGAATACTGTGACAAAAAAAAACTATGATACATTTTGCAGAAGAATTTAAACTCAACATAATTCTTCGATATTATAATGGAGAAAAAATAGTCACAAATAATATTAAACATGGTGAAAGAACAATTAAAATATTTTTAATACGTTGGAAGAATAATTTTCATTATGTACCTGATGAAAAAGTACCATTAACTACATACTTTATAAAACATTATGAAGAAATATTAAATTATTGTAATGAAAATGGAAAGGATATAGAAAAATTCTTCAATGTTACTAAAAAAGAAGGGGAAATATATAAACACTCTCTAAATAATTATATTCCAGTATATAAATGTTTAAGTCTATTGAGAGATGCTGGAGCTATTAAAGAAATTGTAGGAAATGATATGATTAAGAAAAAATATTATGACTCTTTTCTATTCTCACCAGAAAATATTTCTTTAACATATGAAGAGTCAAAATTAATTGTAGAAGATAAAAAGAGTGAAACTACTAATACATTGTTGTTTGCTGATTTTGAATGTTTCACCTCTAGTGATTATCACAAGCCATATTGTATTATTGTTATGAATGAAGTTGGTGCGTGGAAGAAATTTTATGGTATGAATTGTGCAGATAAATTTATAAATTATCTTCAAACTATAGAGTCACCCCTTTGTTACTTCCATAACTTAGGATATGATGGAAGATTTTT
Organism: Entamoeba histolytica HM-1:IMSS; assembly: GCF_000208925.1. Taxonomy (NCBI): domain Eukaryota; phylum Evosea; order Mastigamoebida; family Endamoebidae; genus Entamoeba; species Entamoeba histolytica. The sequence continues at coordinate 2,624 of NW_001915287.1, forward strand.
AGCAAAATATGGAATTATTAATATAGTTAAAAAGGGGAAGATGATATATAAAATGACAATAAAATTAAATGGAAAGAAGATAGTATTTAAAGATACACTTGCTTTAATACCAACAAGCATATCTAATTTTAAAACATTCTTTAAATTAGATGGAAATTATGAAAAAGAAATATTCCCTTATAATTATTATAATGAGGAAACAATGAATATTGGAGTAATTGAAAATTGTTGGAATAAAGAAACACCTAGTTGGTCATTAGAAAAAATTGCACAATTTAAAGAGAATTTAATAAAAAATAGGTGTATGATAAATGAAACCGAATTTAACGCAGAAAAATACTGTGAATATTATTGTTTAAGGAACGTATTAGTGTTAAGAGAAGGATTTTTAAAATATAAGAAGATGATGAAAGAAAATTTAAATTTGGAATGCACCCAATTTTCCACCTTAAGTTCATTATCTTATTATTACTTTAAAAATAACTGCTTTGTAAAAGATTTCTTATTTGAATATACTGGTAATGTAAGAGAGTATATTAAAAAATCAGTTTATAGTGGTAGAAATATGTTAGGTGAAAATAAAAAACATATGGTTAATAAAGAAATAGTAGACTTTGATGCTTGCAGTCTTTATCCATCAGCAGTTGCAAGACTATTTCTTCCTTCTGGAGCACCCCGGGTTATGAATAAACCACTCCAGTGGTATCTGGAACATCTAATGGAGGAACAACAATATGAAACTACACAAGAACGATTTATCTCATATTTTATTGTGACTATAGAGATAACAAAAGTAAATAAAAAAAGAAAGATGCCAATTATTATTAAGAAGGTGAATGGAATAAATCAATATGTAAATGAACCAACAATCATGACAGTAGATTCAATTTACTTAGAGGATCTACTTAAATATCAAGAAATTGAATTTAATGTTAAAGAAGGAATTTATTGGGATGGGGGAAAGGCTAGTTTATTTAAAGAAAAGATTAAAGAAATTTATGATATAAGAAAGCAAAAGAAAGCAGAACATGACCCAAGTGAAGTAATATTTAAATTAATAATGAACTCCTGTTATGGCAAAACTATTCAGAAGCCAATCATGGAAGAAAATAAACTATTTAGGACAAAAAGAAAAATGCTTTCTTATTGGAAAAGAAATTTAGAAGATATCCTGTCAGGAGAACAAATATATGATTCTGACATTTGGATATTAAATGTTAAGAAACAATTGGACGAATTCTTCGTTCCTAATATTATTGGGGTTCTTATTCTCTCCATGTCCAAGAGAATAATGAATGAATTAATTTATCTATGTGAAGATAATAACATATATGTTTATTATCAGGATACTGATAGTATCCATATTGAAAAAGATAAATTAGCTCAATTGAGAGATTCTTATTATAGAAAATATAATAGAGAACTGGTAGGGAATAATATAGGTCAATTTCATTCTGACTTCCCGTCAGTGAATGGAAAAGAAAGTTGGTCAATCAAGTCCATCTTTCTGGGTAAGAAGTCTTACCTTGATGTACTCACCAATGAAGATGGTGATATAGATTATTTAATTAGAATGAAAGGCATCCCCAAGGATGTGATTATTGGGGTTGCCAATGAAAAATTTGAAGGGGATGTAGTTGCTTTGTACGAATATCTTTATGCAGGCTACCCACTCACTTTTGATTTATCAAAGTATGGTCCTCACTTTGTTATTGAAAGGGACTTTAGAGTAAGAACTCTTGATGAGTTCAAAAGAACAATTAAATTTTAAAAAAGAAGCTCTCAATTAAGTCTAATTGATTCTTTTTTCTTATTATTGTGTTAGTTTTTCTTGTTCATAAGGTGATAGTGATGATAAATTCTTTTTATTTAAAAGAACATCATTATAAAGTGTTTTTCCATAATCTTTAATAACATCTTTTATTTTCTTTCCTTCACTAATTTCTGTGAGTGCTTTTCCATTTGTTTCATACCATTTTGGTATTCTTTCTAATAATTTTCCTATTGTTTCACCACCTGGAAGAAATGATGCTATTCCTTTTGAAATAGGAATTAATTTAGTTGTTATATTACCTGTTGTTTTATATAACTTCCCTCCTATTCCTGCTATTTTCTTTCCTGCTGTCTTAATTATATTCTTTAACTTTTTGATAAATCCAAATTTCATAACAATTAAATAAGAATAAAGAGTTAATTATTTATAGATAATCTTCAATATCATAATCTTCTTCATTATTCATTTCACTTTCATTACCATTGAGTCTTTTAGCAAATAAAGCAGATTTAGGTGATACTCCTGTTCTTCCTTTAGGTTTTAATGAAATATGTTCAGGTACTTGATTAATAATTTTACTTGCTGTTTTAGTAATATCATTTGGTATTTCATTTTTAACTTGATTTAAATATCTTTTAGTTGCACCAACAACATTTTCACCTGATGCTATTCTATTTAATACTTCACTTGTAGGTTCTGCTATTTTACTAATTACTTCTGTACCTTTTTTAATTATTTCACCACCTGGAATAAAATCTGATGCTATAGAAATAAGTGGTTTTGCTTTTTCAATTACATTCCCACCAAATTTCGCACCAGAAGCTAATAGTGCTGCAACTTTCTTTAATCCTTCTTTAAATCTCTTCCAATTACCGAACTTCATGAATGAAATAAAAGATTGAACTAAGAAATCAAAATAAACAAGATGAATTATAATGTTATTAAAGCATTAGATCAAGAAGAGACAGGTGACCTTATCAAATACTTCAATTATACAGATGGAATACTTGAAGCTAATTCAGGTGTTCATGATAATAAATGTTTATCAATAGATTCATCTGATCCACCATGTCCTGTACAAAAAGGAATGTATACTAAAGTAAAATTGACAGATGAATCAATTCAAATTACAAATATAGATAAATCATCTATTACTGCATTAGTTAGAATTCAAATTAA
>NW_001915287.1:5676-6909 GCF_000208925.1 Entamoeba histolytica HM-1:IMSS
CCTGCTGATTGATCTGATCCTCTTGTAGGAATAATTGCATCTTTATGTAATTTTTTAATAAATAATGTTTCTTCATTATTTTCTTTAGAAGTAAAATGTTCATTTAAATAATGTTTATAAAGAGTATTAATTTGATTAACATAATAAAAATTCATTTCTGAAATAACTCCTCTATTTCTTTTTATAATTCTTTTCTTTTGATTTTCTTCATTAGCATATAAAAATACATGAAATGTTTCATTTTCTATATTTTCTCTTTTTACCCATTCTGTAAAGATATTTCTTGCTATAACATTTGGAGTTGCATAATCAGTTGAAATACAATATGTATTATATTTATTATATTCTAATTGGTATTCTTTTTCTATTAAATATATTTTATTCGTAATTTCTTCTCTTTCTTTTTCTGTCATTGTTTTATCTATTTCACAAAATACTTCAATTGCTTCACGAGGATGTCGTTCAATAATTATTACTTTTTTATTTTTATTATTTTTTAATTGTTCTTCATAACATTGAAGAATAAATTTTTGTAATGTGTAATTTCTTTCTATTCCATTCCCTACATCTGATATTAACATTTTTCCAATTCTAGGTGAATAATCAATATATTCTTCTATTATTCCTACATTCTCTTTATTAAAATATTCAATTAATGCTTGTATTGTTGTTGTTTTTCCAACTCCTATACTTCCACTTATAATAATTGCTCTGTTATTCTTGTTCATTATATACGAATGAAAGTAATCAGATGTAATGAGTTTAAATAGTATATAAATTGAGGATTTATTCTATATATATTGTCAAAATTCATAATAAATTCATAATAAACTCATAAAATGAAGAATAACTCAGTTAAAATTAAATTAAATTAATTCATTTCTTTCTTTATTTCTTCATCATTCCAAACATCAAATGGTGTTTTTGAATCAATATAATAAATAAAACTTTGATTTGGTGATGATTGAACTATATCTACTGCATTTTTATATGTAAGTGTTCCATCAGTATAATTTAATATATATACTCCAACAGTACTAACATACTCTCTAGTAGTGAATATCATATATCCATTACTATAATATTTATCACGATCAGATAATTTATCAATGGTGGATGAATTTCCTGCATCAATTCTATTTGAATTAAAGTAAATTTTTGTTTTCTTTGTTGAATCCGTATCAGTATTTATCATAAACATAAATTGAAAGATATACATTTTATGATCAGTAC
>NW_001915287.1:7009-10045 GCF_000208925.1 Entamoeba histolytica HM-1:IMSS
TTGTTGTATTTAATGTTGATAATTGCGATACATCATCTCGAATATCATTAATATATGTATTTGTTTCTTTCATTTTCTCTTTCATTTCATCTATTTCTTCATTTGTTGTTATATTCTTAACATTAATTGTTGTTATTCCATCTGTTGTTTTAATTGTATCAAGATAAAATGTGTTGTTGTTGAAATAACGTGTTGTTAAAATATTATTTTTATTTAAATATTTTGAACCAATTGCTTCCATTTAATAATGTAAATTAAGTTCTAAGATAAAATATTCATCCCAAAGTCCAACTGGGAAAATACTCTTTCCTTTATAATCTTTAAACCATATTTCTATTCTTGTTATATTTTTATTAATATTGAAATGTTTTGGTGTCATATTTCCATATGTTGAAAAACATATCATTTGATCATTTTCTGGTGAATCATAATTAAATGACGCATGACAACTAACTCCAATATCTAATTGTCCATTCAAATTAAAATATACAAAATTCATTACTTCTATTGTTTTAGGATAATTTTCTGATGTAATAAATTCCCATGGTAAATTTATTATCCATTTATATGTTTTAAAATCTGCGATTGCATTTTCTCTTGTTATAGTGAAATGTCGTTGACAATATAAATGTGTCATATTGATCTATTTATTTATAGATGAATAGCAAACCAATTAGGGCACCTACTAATGAATCAAACACAATCCGACGAAAACCAACACGATCAATACGTTCAAGTCAATCAATGGTAAGTGATACTGATTCTAGTGAATCTATAGTAATGGATGATTCATATGATTCATATGATTATCCTCATTCACAACAATTATCTTTTCATTCAGACAATACAAATATAAATCTTTCTTCACAATCAAAAATAAGAAATTATATTAAACTATTTATGAAATCTTCATCAAATTTATCTAGTGCTCCTAGATTTTTAAATTTAGTTTATGTATCTATTCCAAATTCAGTAACTGATTATAAACATGGTAATATGTATGAAGCAATTAAACAAGAAGTAAAGAAATATATTGATGATAATGAAACAAGAATAAATGCTTTATTAGCCGCACTTGCAAATTTTAAAGTTATTAAGCGTTCAATAGAATCATCAATTATTAATATAAATAACGCAATCATATCAAAATTAACTCAATTTAATTCTTCTCAATTATTCAATGGAGATGGATTATTTTATTTAATTGATAATGAATCATCATTAAATACTATTGATCTTTTAGTATCAAATATTATTATTACACTTCAAAGAAGAATTATTATTCAGACAGGAAAATCATCATCAGAGAAAAATCAATTTAATGTTGGTGATTTTTATTGGTCAGTTGGAAAAACAGTTAAAAAAGAATATACTGTTGGATTAAAAGATTTAATTAATGATCTTAATGCACTTGGAAGAACAAAAAGAGGGAAGACAACAAAACAATCATCTCACAATGAACCAAATGCTTTCAATCTTCATTCTTTTATTTTAGTTTATACTTCATTATCTTCATTAAATAATTATTCTTTCTTTGGTGGAAAAATCAATGCTATAGCAATTGTTCATTTAATTAATGGAAAAGTTATTCCTAATTGTTTAGGAAATATATGGGTATATGTTAGAGATTGGTCAGAAGAAGATGGAAGATGTGGGAAATTTAATGTTGGAAAACAAAATATTACATGGTGTGGTGGAAAATATCATCCAGATCCTCTTCATGATGATGATACTTCAAAATATTTAAAAATCACACTTTAATTTTTAATTCAATTATTTTTTAATAACATTAACATCTCCTGTTAAATTATCTATTTTTAATACTTGTTTCTTATCCATTCCTAAATAAAGATAATATGCTACTGTTCCACTTGAATTTCCTGCTGTTTGTCGAAAATTATAACTAAAATTCTCTTTAGAATATCCTTTAAAAATAATAATAGTTGCTACTTGTGTTTTAAATGATGCATTTAAACTTTTCCATATATGCATATTCACAATAATTGTTGTTTTCAAATGTCTTAATCTTGTAATAATTTCTCAACATGTTTTATCCGCTTTCATCATTGCAAATGTTGCATCTTCTAATATAATTAATAAATGTTTCTCTCGTGCTTGTTTATAATATTGCACTAATGCTGGCATAAATTTCTCATAATTCATTCCATATATTGGTGTTTTAATTAAATCTTTTAATTGTTTAAATGTTTCATCTTCTCCTGCATTTTGTGCTACATAAATAATAGCTCCATATAAATGTTCTATATGATTCATTTTTATTAATTCTTTCATTATAAATGTTGTTTTTCCTGTTCCTTGTTTCCCTAATACTATATTCAAACTATTATAATAAAAGAAGATTTGATGATGTACTTTTTGTATTTTATTCCCTTCTTTAATTTCTGATAATTTATCTTCTATCATTTCTTCTATTCTATCTATTCCAATCTCATCTTCTTCTTCTTCATCTTCTATACTATTTATATCTTGTGGATTTGTTTCAAAATATTCCATTCTAAAAATAATTAGTTCAAAAAGTATTTAAATTAGATTATTTCTATTCCCATTGAATAGCATAAAGAAGATTAACTCTTTCTTTTAAAACTCCATTTCTAATCTCTTCATTCATTCGATTCTCATTAATTAATAACATTCGATTTCTTTCTAATTCTTTTCTTAATCTCTCATTTTCTTCAAGTATGTCAATCATTAATTCAATTGCATTATCATTCATTTGTCTTTTAATAAAATGTGTAATCTTTTCTTTATTATTCATTTTATTCTTCTTTGGTTTTATTTCTTCATTTATTGGTTCTGGTGTTGTTGGACATGGTGGAAGCTCTGGTGCTCCTGTAAAGGAACACATTTGTGTGCTGTTGTTATCACTAGCAATTGACATCGTTTGTTTGTCATTAAGTTATTTAAGTTGTATTTATATCATCATTTTTGTGTTTCATTTCTTATTTTTCATTCATTTTTCATTCATAACTCATTCATATTTCTATATTTTATTACTTTATTTCTATATTTCTGCAT
>NW_001915286.1:0-3627 GCF_000208925.1 Entamoeba histolytica HM-1:IMSS
GTCTTCTTTCATTGCTTCTATTTGACTTTTGATGATGTTTTTCTGTGCATTAAATTCCTTTATTTCTTTCTCTTTCTTTTCTCCTTCTTGTTCCAACTCTTCTTTCCGTCGTTTTCTTTCCTTCACTTCCTCTTTTATTTCTTTAATTTCTTTTTCCATCATTTGATTTCTTGTTGAAATCTTTTCATTCTCTTTTTTTATTTTCTCATACATTGTCTTAGTTTCTCTTATTTTCTCAATAAGATATTCCTCTGTGTTTGTCAGTATTTTAATTCTTTCCATCCTTTCTTTTTCTTGTTCTTCATTTTCTCTCTTCATTCTTTCTATCATTTCATTTTCTTGGTAAATCTTTTTCTTTACTTCATGTTGTGCTTGTAAAATAAATTGTTCCATTTCTTCTTCACTGTTAGTTTCAAGCACCTTGAGTATTTCTTCTACCTTTTTCATTAATTCTTCATTGTCTCTTTCAGTTTTATGTTTCCTCTCTTCATCTTCTGTGTATTGTTTTTCCATCCTTTCAATCTCATCGTCTAATTGTTTACTTTCATTCCTTAGTTTTTGTATTTCTTTTTCTTTTACTGCTATGACGCTGTCTTCCATTTCTATTTCGACTTTTCAGATTTTCTTTATTCCAAAAAATCTCTTATTCTTAGTATAACTAACTCTTGTTTTTATTCGTGTGACAATTCTTTGTCTTCTTTCTTCTTCTCATGAACTTTAATTCCCTTCCTTTGTTTTTGTGATGCACATTTCTTTATTATGTTCAGTTCCATTCCATCTCTTGTTCAAACTTATTCAATGACTATTCACAACTTTGTTATGAGTCAACCTGTTCCAAAATCTCTTATAAAACAATATATACTTTTGAAAATAAACTCAACCATAGTGTAGTCAGAATAACGCAGAGACACACTCGTGATATTAACAACTCCTAGCCATAACAGAATAAAATACCATTCCTTACGCATAACCTCTGTTTAGTTTTTTTTTCTTTAATGAGGGTCATTTAGAATCAAATTGTGATATGATATAATACCAAGACTAAATAAAACTTACAGATTTCACACTCATTATTTACAATACTAATATTTATTAATTCAGTTATACATAGTCAGTCTTTATTTCATATTTTATTAATATGACAAACTAAGTTGATATGATAAGAAAAAACTACAATATTCTTTTACCAATTTATGAGTGAATTATGGGAGAGTTTTAGTGATTTTATTTTGATTAAAAAAAATCAATTAATAGATATATCCACAATTGGATTTTATGATTATTGAGAAGTGTTTATTTCAGTTTCTTCAATATGCTTTATTTGTGTAATAGAGTTCATTTCTAGCATGCTCGCATTAGATTGTTCTTCTTCTATTGTGCTGCCAGAATTGAATGTGTAAAACATTAAGTCTTTCATATTTTTTATAATTATTGTTCGTAGGATTTTGGAAAAGTCTAATTGTAATTTCAGTGATTGTAATCTTCTTACTGATTCTTAATGTATTAATCCATTTATTGATAATATAACAGGTATTATTTCTACATATATTATTTATCTATTATTTCTTAATTTCTCTTGTAATTCTTTGTATTTATTTATTTTGTGAATATAATTTAATTCTAAATTATTATCCTGACATATAGCAACATCTATAATATATCCTTTATTTTCTGTATTATTTTGATAATATATATCTGGTCTTCTAGCATGGAAAGAATGATCACTAACCAATAAATATTTTTTGTAAGTTATTACTATTTCATCATTATTAATATATTTTGGATGATTATTAAAGTCAATTGAATCAAATTCATTAAAATATGTAATTAATATGTTTATATATTTGCTTACAAACATAGTCATGTTTTGATATTTGATTCTTTTTCATTACAGGACATCCTAACAATATATGATTAATAGATGCAATAGTGTTATGACAATGTTTACAATATTTTAAAGCATCATTTTGGAGTATTTTTTGCTTTAATATTTCCTGTCATAGTTACTCCTTCTTGCATCTTTACTATTTGGAGGAATGCATTTCTTTTTATATTCAATGACCTCCAAGTGGCTACTGTTAATTTTTTATCATTGAAAGTGCCATTTGCACATCTTATATATTCACCACATTTCTTTTCTTTCAATTCTTTTAAATATCTATCATTTAATTCATTATTTACCCATTCAAATATTTCCTTTACATTGTGCTTTCTTTCATTTAATTCTATTATATTCATTAATTCATTAAAATTAATCTTCTTACAAAATGCTTTCTTCATTCTTTTAATTATTCCATTTGGATTTTCTTTTATTGTTTCTATCATTTTTCATATTCCTGTATTTGATATTTTTATTTTAAATATATTCTTAATAATTCTTTAGCACATTCATCTCTTGCTGACATTATTCCTATTCCCAATTCATTTATTTTAACATATAATCTACTTTTTGGGATATTTCTACTATATAATTGGAGTTGTATTAATGAATTTCTTATTTGTTTATCTATATTCTCTAACTCTCCTAGTTTCCATGGGACAATACTAAATCCATATCTTAATTTGGAGATTATATCATTATTAATATTTCTTATTGTATTGAGGCTGCTGTATTTCATAGTATTTAATGATGATAAAATAGAAGATACATCATTTAATATTCTTGTACAATATTTATTAATATTTACTTTATCTCCTATTTCAATACCAAGATATTTATAATAATTATCATTAGTTACTCTTGGTAATTCAGCTAATTCACCATTTATTTGACTATTAATATTAGTCATTATCAAACTCTTTTCTACATTATTTTTTAATCCTATTGCATTAAATATTTCTTTAGTTAATTTGTGGGCTTTTTCCATTTCATCGAGGCTATTAGTCATTATCTTTAAATCGTCCATATACAATATGTGGTTTAACTTGACTTGTTTTTCTTCTCCATTCATTTTAATATTTAATTTGCTTATTTGTTTATCTAATTGTTTAGATAGTATATCAATAGATAATACAAATAAAAGTGGAGATAAATTATCACCTTGTATTATTCATCTTTCTACATTAACTATACCTACACTTTCATGATTGTAATATAAATTAAGATGTGTATTATTTAATATATATAATATACTATTAACTACTGTTAGTGGGATATTAAAATAAATTAAACATTGTTTAATTCATTGTTTATTAATACTATCATATGCTTTGGAGATGTCATAATATGTTTCTACCCACTTCCATTTATTATTTATTAATAATTGATTGATTATAGTGTTATATAATAATCATTCATTTGATGAATATGTATATTTCTTACATCTAATTTGATTTAATGATAATTGTTTTTCAATTTGATTTAGCATCAATTGGCTTTCTATTTTCATCTTTAATAATGATGTATATACTTTTAACAGACAATTTAGGCAAGTTATTGGTCTGTAATTCTGTGTGTCTAATTTATCTCCTTTTTTATATATTAATATTGTTCTTCCTTGAATAAAATGAAGAGGTATTTCATTAGGATTGTTCAACCATTCATTAAATAATTTTATTAAATATTTCATTGGTTATTTTAATTATTTAATCAAAAATCATTATATTTTATCAACATCGCGTGCCTTC
>NW_001915286.1:3727-10133 GCF_000208925.1 Entamoeba histolytica HM-1:IMSS
CAATCATTAATATCACTTATAAATCAAGTTCATTCAAAAATAAAATTGCATTCTCACTCCCATTAACTGTTAATGCATTCCTTGTTCAAGAACCATTAGAACCAAATATCTTTATGCAATATTGGAACACTATTGGTAATGCTACTGAAAAGAAAAGCATTATTCAAATGAAACAAAATAACCCTATTGACTTACCAACTGTTCTTGGTGGAATGAGATTTATTTGTTTGGATGTAAAACCAGAACAAATTGTGGCTTGCTCTTCATTCCCTTCTTTCCAAAATATTTATGTCTTATTGAGAATTGAAATTAATGTTACTTCAAACAAAGCATGCATTTATGTCAGAGCTCAAGACCCTTCTCTTGCCAAAGTGATTCATAATTTATTGTGCTACGAAATTGCTGCTTAAAAAGACATAGAATTGGATTTTTTTTTCATTTCTACACCATTCTTATTATTTTTATTACAAACAAAACAATAACTTGAAAAATTTTTTCTTTTCCATTTTATTTAATCAAAATAAAATCATACTTTCATGATTGTAATATAAATTAAGATGTGTATTATTTAATATATATAATATACTATTAACTACTGTTAGTGGGATATTAAAATAAATTAAACATTGTTTAATTCATTGTTTATTAATACTATCATATGCTTTGGAGATGTCATAATATGTTTCTACCCACTTCCATTTATTATTTATTAATAATTGATTGATTATAGTGTTATATAATAATCATTCATTTGATGAATATGTATATTTCTTACATCTAATTTGATTTAATGATAATTGTTTTTCAATTTGATTTAGCATCAATTGGCTTTCTATTTTCATCTTTAATAATGATGTATATACTTTTAACAGACAATTTAGGCAAGTTATTGGTCTGTAATTCTGTGTGTCTAATTTATCTCCTTTTTTATATATTAATATTGTTCTTCCTTGAATAAAATGAAGAGGTATTTCATTAGGATTGTTCAACCATTCATTAAATAATTTTATTAAATATTTCATTGGTTATTTTAATTATTTAATCAAAAATCATTATATTTTATCAACATCGCGTGCCTTCCAGTTAACAATAAATTTAATATCACAATCCAGTTCATTTGGAGTGATTATACATATTCTATTATTAATTCTACTTTCAATTAATATTTCATATAAATTAGTATTCAGGAAATCTATATTAGTATTAGTTTCATAGATTCATTTCCAGAAATTAATAGTGGAGATATTATCTGGATAATCATCTTATTTAGTTTTATTTAAATATTATCTTTTCCCATATTTCATCATTTTATAATTCAATCTTATTCTTTTCAAATTATTCTTTCTTGCTTCTATTTCTATTGTTTTCATATTTCTGAGGTATTTATAATAGTTTATTTGTTCAATTGTTTTTACTTTAATATGATATATATCATTTTCTTAATATGCAATATTCTTTTTAATTTTATATATTGTTTATTATGGAGTAAAACTCTTATTCTACATACTTTGATTGTAATATTCTTTCTATACTTCTCTTTCCACTTCTTTCTTGTTTATTTTTATTAATGATGTTAATAGTGGAAGCTACAGATTTAATATAATGATAATAATCATCTAATGTATTGATTATTATTTCATTTTTATTAATAATATTAATTATTTGATGTATTTTCTTCTTATTGTAATAATAATTAATAAATTGTACATCTTCTTGTTTTTTCTTTTCTTCTTCTTTAAATATTTTCATTACTTTATCTTCTATTTCTTCTTTCTTGTTCACTTTTGATATTATTTCTTTTAATTCATTATCTTTCTATTGACATTTTATTATTTCTTCCTCCATTATTCTATTGATTTCTCTTTTAATTTCATTCTTTATTTTAAATGTCTTCTTTAGTATTTCTTTATATTCATTAATATCATTAACTTTAATTTCAAATTCCTGTATTATTCTTTCTATTATTTCTTCTTTAAGTTGACATCTTAATTTTCTTTCAAATAATTTTAGAGCAAAACATTTATAAAGTGTTAAAATTTCTTCTTTTCTGTCTATTTGCTTTAATTGTTTTGATTATCTAATTCAAATGTGGTGATCTTCTTATGCTGAATATCCATTTCTTCAATGGATTTCTGCATTAACTTTCTTTTTTGGAAGATCATCTTCACTTGATGATATTTCATCAGCTACTACAACATTGGGGAAAATATTATTCACAATTTGTGTTTCAGTTGAGTCTGTTATATTGTAAGTTACCTCATCTTTCTTCTTTTCTTCTTGTGTATTTTTATTTTCTAATTTAGATAATTTATCTTTCATAAATAATAATTGTTGTGTTAAGTTATTTATTTCAAACATTTTCCTTTCAGATTCAGCATTGAATTTGAATATTTTTTATCACACTCGTGGTTTTTTTGTGTTTATCTCCTTCTCATGCTTCTTCTTTAATGCCATAATATCTTTTGTTAGTTTATTAATGGTTTGGTCTTTTACTTGTATTTCCTTTTTCATTTCTTCTTTCTCTTTCATATCTTCCTCCACTTTTCCTCTATTTCTTCTACTCTTTCTTCCTTTTCATTCCTTTTTCCTCTTCATCAATCATCTTTTTCTTTATTAAACTCTTTATCATCTTTATCTTCACTTTCAATACTCATTACAGAGGTATTGTATATTCTATTATCATTAATCTCAATTGGGTTGTACTGATTATTGTCTTCTTCCATCGTCATACTAATAGTTTCTTCTTCCATTCTGATTGTTTTTGTTTTTTTCTCGTGCAATAAAATACCATCTTCTCCATATTGTTGATGATGTATATTCTTTAATCTCGGTATTTTTAATTTCTTCTATTTCTTGTGGTGTAAGTATTTTAATTTCTTCTTCAAAGATTCTTTTCCAATATTCTTGGTTTTGTATTTCAATCATTTCATTTCTTTTTGTTTTTGTTTTGTTTCTTATTTTGATATTGTTTGTATCTTCTTTGAGTGTTATTATGGTATTTATTTCTATTATATTGATATTATTGTTTATTTCTATTGAAATAATTATTAAAGTGTTTATGACGATGATTATGATTGAAATGATGAGTGAAATGATTTGTATCAACTATGTTGTGATATTTATGGTAATAATTGTTATTGTAATGATTAGTGTAATTATTCATGTATTTCTGTCAATACAGATAATACCTATTTTCACTCATTCTTCTATCATTTATATTTCTTGGTTGACATGAATTTCTTCTTCTTTGATTATTTGTTTTTCTATATTTTTTGTGGTGTCTCTTGTAATGAATATTTTTGTTTGATGTTGTTGAAATAACAAATAAAGAAAAGAAATAAGAAAGAATGATTATTTGTTGTATATTTCGAATAAATAAATATTAAATATTAATAAATTAATGAAATACATATTAATGAGAATAATTCAGTTTAAATAAAATGAAATAAAAAGAATGATAAATAATTAATGTTTCAATGAATAAAATATTATTTAATATTCATATTTCATATATTAATTATTTCATTTATTATTCATTTTATTTAAATTATTGTTTATTTAAAATATAAATTATCATATTTTATATTAATTTATTTAATGTTTTTAAATTATTTCATCAAATATACAGTAGAAATAGAATTGTATTGTCTTTCTAATAACATTCAATCATTATACATATTTATTGTTATTTTAATTGTTTCTTCTTTATGATGAATAGTACTGATAAAATATTTTCTAATTCCTTTTTATCAATAAATTCAATCTCTTCTTTTACAAACACAAATATTTTGGTAACTTTGTTTTCTATTTATTTCTTTTCTTCTTCTTGTTGATTTTTAGAAAGAATAATTTATTTAATTTTAGTTCTTTCAACTCCTTGATTATTATAACTAATTTCTTCTATGTATTTCATTCTTTTATTTCTTTGCAATTTCTTTATTTGATTATTCTTTTCTTGTTTAACGTTTTGTACTTTTTTTATCTCTTTCTTCAGTAATACTATGATAATCAATATCTCTTTTTTTCAACTTCTTCTACATTAATTAATGTTAATAATATTATCATTATGATCATCCTTACAATTCCATTTTATCTTTGTGTATTATAATAACAATATAAACATTTTGATTCATTAAATTACATTGGAAAATGAATATTTTCCAGTTGTTCCATTAAAAATTTCCATTAATTTTTGTTGTTATTTATCTACTTTTATTTTATTCTTTTCTTCATGAACTTCTTTATGGATATAGCAACAACAGTTAATCAACACGATACAAACATGTCTCTAAATATTTGATATTGGAACAAACATTCCATATTATTTTATTCATTGTTTTATTATTTTGTTCAAACCTTGATTGAAATTCAAAACAAGTTAATTATTTGAAATTCTTTTTTAATATTTTTATATATAATCAACTATTTATTCATATATATTCTTTTCATTCTGCTGTGTCTTGTAACACAGATATAATAATAAATATATCTCATTTATCACTTTCTCATTATATTCATTTTGTTTCTTTAGTTTCTGATTTTGCGGTATTATTTTCTTTTAAAACATTCTTCTTCATTTTGAATTTACAAAATGTAATTTTCAATCACTTGTATTTCAAAGGATAAGTAATTTAATTTATTTAATATTCATTGATTGTTATTAGTTGATAGTCATTTAAATAACAATTAAACATGTCAATTATTTATTTATCAATTTGATGAATTGAAGTTATTTATTATTAAAAAACATTTCATTTTCATTTTCATTTGAAATAAATAACTACAATTTTACATTTTTTTTTAAATTTTCATCACAATTATATTTTATTTAAATGAAAAACAACAAAATATTTTTTTTAAAAATAAAATATTTTATCGAATGTTACATAACCATTATTTTAATTATTTTATTTTAAGATAATTTTATTAATATTGTTTTTATTTAATGTTACATTAAAAATGTATTTTTGAAATAAAGGAAATAGAAAATATTTAAAAATCAATGAATAAATTTATCGATAATTTAACATGACATGTTGTTTTTGTTGTTTTGGTTTGAAATACAAACATCATTAAATAAAAATAAAGTTGTAATGTTATGATTGAATAAAAATGAATAAATAATTTTACATAATTTTTGAAATATATTTATTATTACAATTGTTAATTTACATTAAACAATTATTTATTTTTTTATTTAGTGACAATGATTATATATTTATTCATGAATTATTAATTTGAATGAATGATAATAATGTTGGTAAATAATCAAAATAAAAGAATGAAATATGATTAAATTATTTATTATTTCATCTTCAATAAACAAAAAGAAATATTATCAATATTAATATTTTCTTATTTAAATAATGATTATTAAAACATTAATTATTTCTTCTATTATGTTGTTATTTAATGTAATTTTATCATTTGATTCTTATTTTAATTTCTTTTATTCCTTGTGTATTTATAATAATTATTTCATTTCTATTCTCTTTTCTTTCTTATTCTTATTTTATTTCTTATTCTTATTCTTATTATCATATTTTTGTTTATCATTATTAAATTATTTGAAGTGGTGTTGATAAAACATGAAAATTCAAATCACAAAAAGATGAAATAAAAATAAAACAGAATTGAATTTTCTTCTCTTCAATTTTTTCTTATTTTAAAAAAAATGAAAAAATACTAAAAATAAAATAAACTAATTATAGAAAATAACAATATTATAATTTTATTATTATTATATTATTAATATTATTATATATTTATTGTTATTGTAAAAATGATAAAAATAACATTTATTTAAAATAGAATGATGATAAAAATAATGATTGACTTGATGTTAATAACGTGGATTAACTATTTAAACATTCATATTTTGAACTTATAAACATCAAATTAAATTAAAATGAATAAGGTGTTTATTAAACAAATAGAAGAATGGACAGAAAGAAGAATAAACAATATACTATTTGATTCCGATAAAGATGATTGGAGTAAAAACACATCAGTATTTGAAGAAAGAATATGGAATAAAGAACATATAATAATTATTATTGCAGATGATGAAGGAAATAAATTTGGAGGATATGTTATTGAGAAGATTAATAAAGTTGATGAATGGATATATGATTCACATTCATTTGTATTTTCATTAGAATCAAATGGAAGAATTGAAGGAATGATGAAATTTGATATTAAACAACCAGAATATGCATTTTATTTATGTAATCAATCAAGTGATTGTTTGTTTGCATTTGGATATTATGGTGATATTAGTGTTGGTAAAGAAAATAATAAAACAGAATCATATTGTTATCAACATTCATTTAAATATAAAGGAATATCAAATGCACTTTGTGGAAAACAACTTCCAGAACGTTTCACACCAAAACGAATCATAGTA
>NW_001915285.1:0-5615 GCF_000208925.1 Entamoeba histolytica HM-1:IMSS
TACAGAATTAAATAATATTAATTTACACATTATGAATATATTCTATATAATGAGATACTTCAAATACAATTAATAAAGATAAATGTCAATTATTATTACAATTAGTAAATGAATTGTGATTAAGTGTTTTATTTGTTATATTGATAATTCGTTATAATAAAACAGTAAGACTCAAATATATTAATATTGAATGTCATGATGAATAAATATGTTATTCATTGTTATTTATTGTATTTTAATGTCAACACATTAACAACACATTGAAATTAATTCAATTTTAACAAATAACGACTAATTTACATTATTCGTATTTTTCATTTAAAAACATTCATTTTCTTATTCATTTTATTCATTGTTATTTCAATTGTATTTTCATCAGTTTCTTTCATTTTATATTTGTTACATTATTCTTTATTATTCAACTTATTAGAAATATTTAGATTGTTGTTATATTAGTTATAATAATTTGTAATATTTCACTGGTTAATTCTTCTATTTAATTTCACTTTCTTTTGGTTTTTCTTCAAATAGTTATGTTGTTTGAATCGTGTATTTATGTTGTTTTGTTTTATATGTTTTTATGTATTATTTCGTTTCATTAACACGAGAATAGAATAAAAATCAATTGAAGGAAGAAATATATTTAAAGGGTACGAAAATAAGCAAAGAAAAAATGCATCTAAATAATTTACAAAAAAGAAAAAAGATGCAAAAAAATTTGCATCCATAGAATTTTCCACTTTATTATATTTTGCTCCTAAAATAAAAAAATAAAAAATATGATAAATATACAATCTGTATATATTTATGTTTATATTTTATTATCAATTGTATTTATTTTGTATGAAATATTAATGAAATAAATGATTTGATTATTCATATTTCTTTTTATTATTTATATTCTTTTATCTATCGTATTTTTATCTATCGTATTTTTATATATTTATTTCTCTGTTTATATTATTTATATCATTGTGTTATTCTTATTATCTATATATTATTATATTTTTCTTATTTTATTATTTTTATGTTTATATTATTTAGATTTTCTTATTGTTATTCTTTTATATTTAGATATATTTGTTTATTTGTTTATTCATCTTTTATATTATTATCATTTATATCTATTTTCGATTTATATTTATTTTCATTTTATATTAATTCTCTTTTTATTTATATTAATATTAATTTTATCTTTTATACTTTGATTTTATTATTATATCATTGATTATCATTTCTCGTTTTATTTATCATTTATTCTTATTATTCTTTTGTTTTTCTATATATTCTATATCATATATTCATATCATTTTCATTTATATTTTATCACTTATTATATGTTATAATAATAACATAACACATATGATTGAATATATAATAATCATCATAATGAAGTTATACATATAAATAATAACATAAAAAAGAGTAAAATATTTTTCAATAATAAAATATTGTTAATCATTTTACACAATTAAATTAGACACTTATTATTTCATATTTCTAATTTTTACATTAAAAATACACCATTTTCATTCTTTTCTTCTTTTATCATCTCTTTGTGATTTATTATTTTTATATTCTTCTTCTACTTTATTTTTATTCTTTTATATATTTTTATTCTTTTTATATTATTTGTTTTTCGTTGTTTTTCTATTTCTTTCTTCTATTATTTATCAATTTTATATTCATTTATTCATTATCTTTTTATTTTGTTTTTATTAATTCTTGAGTATTGTATATTTCTTTATTATTTCATTTGTGTATTATCAAAATATATGTTTTATTGATTTTATGTTGAACAAAATATTGAATATAATCAATATTTTCAATGTTAAATATTCTTCTATTTATTGTGAAATGTTGTGTATATTTATTATATTAAATGAATATGATGAATGAATATCAATATTATTGTTTATTTGATTTTAAAAAAAATAATAAATGAATATGAAATAATAAATGAAATAAAATAATGAAGACAATGAAATGATAATGAAATAGAATAATCTAATATTGAACAAATCAAATAAAGAATATATTGAATATATCATTATTGTTACTTTATTATTTATTATTTCAATTATTAAATATTAATAAATTATTCATGAATATTTAATTGATTGATATTTTACAATTTCATTTTCATTTTATTTAATAAATGAAATATAAATAATAAATGAATGAATAATAATTTAATATATGAAATAATAAAAAGAAAGATAAATAATAAAGAAATATGATGTATTTAATATATAATATAATTTATTATCAAATATAATAATATCAAATGATGAATTATTTTTATTTCAAAATATTTTGCATCATTAATTTTTGCATCATTAAATTTTGCGCTTTTTTTATTTGTTTCAATAAAATTTGCATCCTTTATTTTTTTCTTTCTTTTCTTCTTTTATCATCTCTTTTGTTTTATTACACTTTATCTTCTTTCTTTTTATATTCTCTCCTTTCTACTTTTATTCTTTCTTCATCATATTCTACTTCTTACTTTCTTTTTATTCTTTTATATCTTTCATTCTCTTCTGTTTCAATTATTTGCTTTTTTTTCGTTGCCTTGTCATATCAAATAATAGACCAGTTTTATTCTTTTTATCTAATACATATATGTCTGGTCTTTTGTGATATTGTCCATCACTTTTAGGCATTATTTGTTTGTTCCATATCATTGTGATGTCTTTATATTTGAACACTGTTTCATATGGGGGTTTTTTATATTGTTTATTTCCTGTGTATTTTCTTATTAATCAATATTATAATGCCATTATTGTCATGTTTTTCTATTTGTGATTTTTTACGACCAATACAAGATAGTAGAATGTGCTCTACTGTTGCTATCTTGTATTTACAAAGTGTGGAGTATTTCAATCTTTCATTTTTCTTTATTTTTGATTTTCTATACTCACAAAATATTGCTCCATCTTGCATTTTAGTTAATTAGAAAAATGCATTTTTTTTAATATTGATTGACTTCCATGCTTTCACTGTAGTAGTTTTATCTACTCCTTTTGACTCGAACCATCTTCTGAAGTGTCACTTGTTTGATAACACTTCCATTTTTTGATGTATTGGTCGGTCAATAATTTCTTTATTTCTACTACTACTTCTTTTTCTTTTTTCTTTTCAATCCCTTCATTTATTATTTCTTCTATTTTTGTTTCTGGGATTTTATGACCTAGGGCTTTTTTAATTCTATTCCATATTCATTTCTTACTGTACCATTTATCTAATATGTTATTTCCTATTTCACATTCTCTGGTACATTAGTACATCACTGTTCTAACTAATTCAATAACATATTCGTCATTTATGTTTATTAATCCTTCACCTATTTCTTCTAGAGGGACATACAACCTATCTTTGGAGTTTCCGGCACCAATGTATTTTGCCTTTCTTAAATATTTTCTTATCTCAAAATCAATTTTATCTAGGTCAGTGATTTTCCAATTTACAACTGATGCTGAATATCTGAAGATAGGGATTACTTCAGTGTTTATTCTAGTAATATATCTTCTATTACTACTTTCATCAGTGTTTATTTCTTCCATCTTCTGATTCATTTTTTCTTTGATGGTTTTACAATTGAAGGTATCATCAATTTCGTCGGACTGCCATATTCCTAAGTATTTATACAAGTCCTCACCTTCAATGATTGGGATGTTTTGCATTCCATTTGGTATTTCTTTAATGTTTTTTAATACCATTCCTGACTTTTTCTCATTCATTTCCATCCCTATTCCACTTATTATTTCCTTAATTTCGTTGTGGATCATTCCCATTTCTTCACTATTTTCTGTCATTATTCTCAAATCATCCATATATAATGTGTGATTTGCTTTTGGGAATTTCTCTTCGATGAATTGAGAAATTACGTTCATCTGAATGATGAAGAGTAGAGGGGATAAGGAATCACCTTGTAAAATTCCTCTATTTAATTTAATACATCCTAGATATTCATTAAATTTATAACCGATGAATATCTTCCATCTAGTCATCATACTTTCAATAATGTTAATGATGACACCCTCTACATTAAAATATTTTAATGATTCAATTACCCATTAGTGGTTTACTGTGTCATATGTTTTTTTAATGTCATAATATGACTCCACATATTTTGGGTATTTTTCTTCTTTCTGCTGCTTCATCATATAACTATTAATTATTCCTTCTTTAGCAGCTAAAGATTGCAACTTACATCCCAATTGGTTGCTACTAATTTTCAATGATTCACAATTCATGTTAAGTCTTCTGTGAATCTTTTCTTTTAATATGGAGGTAAATACTTTCATAATTACATTTGTACAACTGATAGGACGATAATTAATGACGTCGTTCCTATCACCTCCTTTGTGGATTAATAAAGTTCTTCCACTTACCAGGTCTAATGGGATGTTTTCGGGGAAGTTCAACCATTCATTAAAGATATTGAGAATGATTTCTCTTGATGATGACATCCTTTTCCAATAATACCCATATATAGTGTCTATTCCTGGTGCTTTCCAGTTACTTATTCTCATTATACTTAAATTTAATTCATTTAATGTTATTATGACACTATCATAATTGAAATATCTTTCATTCCACGAGGTGATTTGTTTTATTTTCCAATTATCTTTATTTAATCTCACCTGTGTTTCATATAACGATTTCAAATATTCTAAAGTAATCTCGTTATTTGGGTATATTTCATTTTTTTGGGTCTTTCTTTATTCTAATTTTCTTATTAGAATCAAACATGATTTTATTTGTATTGATTCTGACTATTTCATCTTTATTAAATTTAATTCTTTTATCATTGTCATCATATATTTCAGGTACTTTATTCTTTCTAGTGCTTTAACTTTTATTCCTTCTTCATCATTTTCTTTTAATTTCATGATGCACTTTATTCTGTACAATTTTCTTCCCTTGACCAAATCTTCTAGTTTATTTATTTTCTTTAGGATTTCTTTTATTTCATCAAATTTATCTCCTATTATTTTATTTTGGAGATAGAGGTGCATAACCATTGAAATCCTCTTCATATCATCTTGTAGATCCTGCATTCTGCTTCCTGACAATACCCATCTATTATTAATTTCCATTATTAATCGGTCAGTTTCTTTTCTTTGAAAGTAGTAATTAATGTTTGAACATTTTTCTATTTTCATTTCTTTCACTTTATTGATGAGAGTGTTAAGGTATTCTTCATCAATTTCTGTAGAGTTATTCTTTAATATGATGTTTTTTATTATTGAATCACACTCTACTCTTCCTTCTATTATATCATTTACTTTCATTTTAATGTATTGTTTAATGCTTTCTTTTATTTTATGTGACATTTTAATATATTTAATATATTCATTTTCATTATTTACATTGATGTTTGTCACTTTTATTATACTTTCAATTTGTTCCCATCTTAATTTCTTATATAATTTCTTATTCAACCAATTAATTGCAAAACAATACAACACTTCAATTAGAATTCTATTTGTTTGTTCTGTTGTATTTCTTGTCTGACTATCATCTCTTGTTTTTTGACAATCAGTGCTTTGCTTTTCTCTTCGATTTCCACTACTGTCTTTTTCATAGGAGTAGTTTCGTTCATCTCCATC
>NW_001915285.1:5715-10186 GCF_000208925.1 Entamoeba histolytica HM-1:IMSS
TTATTTTATATTTTTATCATAAATATTTTAAATAATTTATTCAATTATATTTATTTCTATTCTTTATCTTCTACTGTTGTTATTCTCTTTTCTTGTTTCTTAAATACAGATTTATCTTCTATGAGTTGTTTATTTTCTTTATTACTTTCTTCAACTTCCTTTTCAATTTATATCCCTTTTCATTGTAACATGTTTCGATTATGTGAATTCCATACACTCGGATCATGAACTCGAGGTAATAATTTATTTGGATAGTTGTTCATGATATTTCTCTGTGGTATATCATGAAGGTTTCTTAATGTTTCCTTAAGTAATAAATACAAAAAACAACTTCAAACTACTTTTAATTTCTTCATTCATTTGATCACCACATTAATCATTTGAATGTCCCTTTTATTTCATATTACTTTTCTATTTAGATTCAACTCTTAGAAATGGTCATCTCATCAGATGCTTTTCATTATTATCCTTTCACATTACTTTGTTTAATTTCCTAATTACATGTTTTTGTTTTCTTTTTATATTTCTTTATTCATCTCCTCTATCTGTTTGATAGAGTCTCTTAAGTTTCTCTTGCTTATTTCTTTCTATTTTATATTCCCTGTTTTGTACTTCTTCTTACTTTCACTTCTTTTAATTACTAGCTTCTTCTTTCTTAATTAAGTCTTTCATCTCTTACTTTATACTTAGTGTATTCATATATGTATTTTGATTTCTTGTTTGAAGTTCTGTTCTTTTTTTCTTTAAATATCTTCTTTCCTTTCTTATCAAATTTTATTTATAACAAAATTGTGTTTCTTGGGATTATTTCAGTCTTTTAATATTTTAAATTTGGTAAACAAAAATATGAAATGCCTACTACCAAAAATCTTTGAAAATTAGTTTGGTATATTCTAAAATTATCATAAACCATTGAACAAAATACTTATTCTTTTGTTTCTATTTCATCTTTCTTACTCTTTTATTAATTATTCCTATATTCTATTATTAATTTGTGTGTATCAAGAAGAATAAAAAAAGACCAAAATAAAATAATCAATTCAATCATTTTCAATTAAATTCTTTGATTGAACATAATAAAAATGTATAGTATTACTTTTATTTTAGTACTTCATACTAACATATTAATATTCGAATATATTTATAATTATACTTTAATTATGTTTTGATTTCTTTTAATAAATACAAACTACCATTAAAAATTATCAATAATCATTATACAAGAATTGTCATTTCTTACATTTTCTTATTTGAATTAACTCATTGAATAATTAAAAATTACTTAATTAAGTGTTAATAGATTTTTCATATATTCTTCCTAGTTTAGCCGAGATTAATCAAATCCCTGAGTTATTTGTTTTTTAAAAAGAGTAATCTTTTTGTTTAACTTATCATTTATGTTTTTCTTGCAAATTGAGAAAATCACTTCTTTGCTTTATTTTTTCCTATTAATGTCTTCTCATCCTTCTTCTGCTTATTTCTTCTTTTTAACCTTTTGTTTATTTTCTGTCTTAATTTTAAACATTTTCTTTTTCATTTTTTCTTAATTTTATGAATGAGAGAAGAGAGTATTTCATTCCCATTATATTATTATGTTTAATTTCCTTTTAGTCTTACCCACACTTTAGTACTTCCTTATATTACACCATGTAATATTCTATCATAATATCTTGCTACACCCTTTGCAACATTCCCTAATACATTTCTAATTCAAATACACTGTCATAACCAGAAAATAACTGGGAGTGTTGATGCTTGAATTTGTATTAGTGTTTGTGTTGTGTTTCATATATGTTACCTTCGGTATCTTTTCTTTTAAACAAAATAAAATACGTTGTGAAGAATATTTAAAAAGTGAAGAAAGAAGTTATTTATTTCAAATGAATATGAAATTTTTAACAATAAATAATGTTCTTCAAGTTGATAAATAATTGTTATGTTTACTTACTTTTAAACAACCAAATAACTAAAAACAATCAATGAATATTAAACAAACTAAATTACTTATCCTTGGAAGTACAGGTGATGGAAAAAGTACTCTTGGTAATTTCATTTTGAAGAAGAATGTTTTTAAAGAAAGTAATGAACCAAAATCAGAAACTAAACAAACAATTGGGTTTTACGGAGAAGGTGATAGAAAAGATGTATTTGTTATTGATACTCCTGGATTACAAGACTCAGAAGGAATGGAAAGAAAATACATGAACCAAATGGTTGACTATATCAAAGAACAAAAAGGGCTTCAAGCAATTGTCATTGTTTTGAATTTCAATCAAGACCGATTTGCACAAAACATTAAAACAATGATTAAAATAATATGTAATCATTTTAGAATACCAGACTTTTGGAAACACGTTTGTATTGTATGGAGTAAATGCTATTGTTGTTTTCCTAAAGAAGTTCTTGAAGAAATGAAGAAACCAAAAGTAGAGAAATATCAACAAGAATTGTTGAAACTTGTCATGGAAATAACTGGGAAAACGGAAAATATTCATTTTCCAATGTATTTTTTTGATTCAAAAGGTACTTCTGGTTTCGATAATACCAATTCAGAAAATGAGATTGTAGGGATGTTGACATGGATAAGGTTATTAACACCAATTGATGTAGAAGAAGTACAAAAAAGTGATCCTGTTTATCAGAGCATTAGTGAAGAAAAGGAAGTACAAGAAAAAATCATTAAACAAGAAAAGAATATCCAAACAATTGAAATTAAATATTTGAAAAGAGATAAGAGAGTTACATACACAGGAGATGTTAGTTATACTAATTGGGTAGTTGAAAAGACTGAAAATAAACAAGTTGTTCTTCCTATACAACCAATAGGAACAAGAAAAGAAACAAAGACAGAAATGCAAGAAATAGGTAGAACACAAAATTTTGTATATTATAAAGGTAGTCGTAGAAGATATATAATTTGTGGACCAAGACCAACTAAAAAACAATTGGCTAACACTACTCTTCATAAACAAGAAGAAACATTTGAAAGGGAAATAACTATGTATAACGATGGAACATCATCAGAAGGACCATGGACTACTATTTCTACAAAAAAGTATGATGAAGTAGTTTAAAAACATTAAAGAAGCTAAGTGGAGTTTTTTTTAATTTATTTTCAATAAATTAATATGAATTATGATAAATTATATTGTAAATAAACAATGGTTTAAATAGAATGAATAACAATGATAAAATTAAAAGATATTCAAATAGTTTAAATCATTGTTCAATTCAAAGTTATTTTATTATGAATTAAATAATAATTAATTTGTAATATTTAAGAATTGTTTATATTACTGTTTTTTATATTGGTTCATTCATTTATTTTACTTCATTAATGATAATTGGATTTCTTTTATTTATAATTTATTTGTTTTTGAATTTATCTCAAATGAATTAAATACATTTCATTTGATTATTATCATTTTATACTTATTTGATAATTTATAAAATGTATGAAATGTAATTCATATATCGTTGTAAATTATTTATATTATTATCTCTTTATTAAATTATTATATTGTGTTTATTTGATGTTTTATTCTTTATTTATTCTTCATTTTTCAAAGTATTATGATGAATTGTTATTTAATAATTCATATATTTCATTTTGTCATTTTATTTTTATATTGAATGTATTGTAATTAATGTTATGAAATATATGTTTTTATTGATAGTAACTCATTTCATATTCATCATTTAAATATAATCATTGTGAATTTTGTTATTTCTTTTTAATTTCATTTTCAATTATGTATTTTCTATTTATCATTCGATTTTATTTAATTATTGAATTAAAAATATGATAATTCAATTAATTTATCTTAATTGTGGCATGATTTGTATATTATCCATTTAATTAGTGTTTTATTCTTTCTGTTTTTTATTTTCATTCATTCATAACTATTTATATTTATTTCCATTTTAAATAGTTGATATTTATTCATTGTATTCATGATATTTTATTCACATGAACAGCAACTCCACTTTTGTAATTTCATGAAAATAAACGAAAAGATAGAAGTGACATTAAGAAATAAAAAGAAATGATAAACAAATGAATGAATATAAATAAATGAATAGAATGAAAATGAATAGATGAAAGAATGAGTGAAATGAATAAATTAAAAAGAAAAATAAGAACTTAATAATAAATAAGAGATTTAATAAAATAACAAAATAATAAAAAGAAAAACTTAAAAATCAACAAAAATGGGAATAACACAATCAACATCAAATAACAAATCAAATGACAAAACAAAAGAAATAATCAAACAAATAGAAGAATGGACAGAAAGAAGAATAAATAATATACTATTTGATTCATATGTTGATGATTGGAATAAAAAGACATCAGTATTTAAACAAAGAATAATGAATAAAAAACATGTAATAATTATTATTGAAGATTCAGAAGGAAATAAGTTTGGAGGATATGTTAGTGAAAAAATTGATAAAGTTGATGATTATA
>NW_001915284.1:0-10209 GCF_000208925.1 Entamoeba histolytica HM-1:IMSS
CAATTTTATATTCATTTATTCTTTTTATTTCTTTTTTATTAATTCTTGAGTATTATATATTTCTTTATTATTTCATTTGTGTATTATCAAATTATATGTTTTATTGATTTTATGTTGAACAAAATATTGAATAAATCAATATTTTCATTCTTAATTATTCATTATTTATTCTGAAATGTTGTGTATATTTATTATATTAAATGAATATGATGAATGAATATCAGTAATATTGTTTATTTGATTTTAAAAAATAATAAATGAATATGAAATAATGAAATAAAATAATGAAGACAATGAAATGATAATGAAATAGAATAATCTAATATTGAACAAATAAAATAAAGAATATATTGAATATATCATTATTGTTACTTTATTATTTATTATTTCAATTATTAAATATTAATAAATTATTATTCATGAATATTTAATTAATTGATATTTTACATTTTCATTTTATTTAATAAATGAAATATAAATAATAAATGAATAATAATTTAATATATGAAATAATAAAAAGAAAGATAAATAATAAAGAAATATGATGTATTTAATATATAATATAAATTATTATCAAATATAATAATAATATCAAATGATGAATTATTTTTATTTCAAAATATTTTGCATCAATAAAAATGTTGCTAAATATTTTGCATCATTAATTTTTGCATCATTAAATTTTGCACTTTTTTTATTTGTTTCAATAAAATTTGCATCCTTTATTTTTTTTCATTCTTTTCTTCTTTTATCATCTCTTTTGTTTTATTACACTTTATCTTCTTTCTTTTTATATTCTCTCCTTTCTACTTGTATTCTTTCTTCATCATATCAAACTTCTTACTTTCTTTTTATTCTTTTATATCTTTCGATTCGAAGATGGCACGTCAGAGACACCACATGAAACCCTAAAATAATCCCATGCTTCGAATCTCCCAGTTATCGTCTGGTCATGATGTGCCTTTGGTGAGATAATATCTGTTCAAAACTAACTGTTTATAATTATTAATATTTATTATGAGTGGTTATTATGTAATATTATTATTCATTAACGTGTATTGTTATTCATTATTAATTATAAGGATTATTATTTACTAAGGGTTTATTATTTATCAAGAATTATAATTTATTAAAGAAGACGCATATATAATTGATATTGTTGCATGCACATTTGAGTATAAGGATATTATCAAGGAATAGGGTTTCTTTAATGGGTGTCGAAGGTAAAAGGAGATGAGCTATAACAGTATGTTATGGATATACTCTCCTTAAAACAACAATATAAAGAATGAGAAATATTATATTACTCATTAAAATCAAAATAAAAGTCAGGCAGCAACTTAAATGAGGAACCATTTAAGTCGAGCATGCTTGCAAAAACTTTATTTCAATAGAAATAAAGCGTGTTGAAGAAACTGATTCGCTCACTTCTCAACATGATGAAAAAACCTAAAAAAAATAAGGTTAATCATAATTGATTTCTTTTCTTCTTTTATATCTTTCTCTTGTTTTAGTTCTCAGTCATTTGTGTTTTGTTTATTAACTGTAATAATATAATATGTATATGGTATTTTTTCATTTCATATTTCCTTTTTTTTATAATACATTAATTACATTGAATTATCATAAATCAATACAATTGAAATTCGTCATTATTTAATGGATTAGTATTAAATATTATTTCTGTATAATTAAGGTATTAACTAGAATGCAATAACTATATAATTGAAAGATTCATCTTTATTGTTCACATTATTGATAAATCATTTTGAAGTTTTATTACATGTGTTGGTTGTAATAACCATACAAAATTTATTAATACAATACAACACCATCTCAATTTTCAATCTCAACAAATTATTTATACTAATATTTGTTATACTCTTTTTATTAAATTTCTCTCAACATACAGAAAAATAATATTAATGAAATGAACAATATTATATTCAATAATACAGTAATTCATTTGATATTTACAAATATTTATTCTTCCACACTCAAGTCAGTATCATTTAGAGGTTCTTTAAATAAATTTCAGTATAAGTTAATAGTATTTTTCTTTTTATTATTATTTTTAAAGTATCAATGTTTATTGATTTACAGATTTTAATTGTTAATTGAATGTTTTGATAAACAAAAATAAATTCAAGAAAGGCATTATTTTTTATTTATGAATATACACAATGTAATATATAAAAATTGATGAAAATCAAATCGTTATTAACTTCTATCATTTTATACATTACCTAACAGTCATATACAAAACTCAATTCATTAATTTCGTTTTAATCATAAATAATTCAATCATTTAATATCTATTCAATAATTAATCTTTCGCACTTGTATAAATTGCATTTTAAATATTTATTTATCTAATGTATTAGCAAATACAAATATTCTGTTGTAAGTCATAGAATAACTCTTTCAAATTGTGTGTCTTTATTATTCATTTTGATACTATTCTGTTATATTATGAAATATAAATAGAATAATTCAATACATTGTATGTTGGAGTGTTAATAAGATGAATAATTATATAGTCAAAAAAATTAATTGTCATTAATATCTTTTAATGAATATCTCAAAAATCATATGCAAATGAATTGAATATCGACACATAAACTGAATGTAAAACAAATCAAATAAACATATTAATTTAAAACAGTAAATCGTATTGATTAACAGATGAATAAAAAATAAACCTAAATAAAGAAGACATAAATATAATTAATAAATATTTATTTCAAAAATAAAGTAATAACAATAAATAAGAAGATAATAAGAGTCAAAAGAAATGATATTTTTAATTTAATTAATATCGAAGAAATTAATATACATGAAAAGAACACAACAACAATGTATATTGAAGACATAAAAGATAAATATTAGAATCGAATAAAAGAAAGAAATGAAGTAAACAAGAAAAGTGTCTAATTAAACAGTAATAGTGAGAGAATTCAAGATTGAATAGAGAGAATATAAGCCATCTTTCATTTTTAAATGAAGTTGTAAATATTTCTTGTTTAACATTGTTTCATGAAGATTTAAACCTTCATTACATAAATCAAGAAATGAAGATATTTCTTTCAATAATTGTTCTCGATGTTCTTTATTAAAATCAGTACTTTTGATCATTTCAAAATATTCAATAATTCCACCATTCACTTCTAGACATATGAGTATTTATTAATAAATAAAAAGTATAACAAACGAGGAATTAATGATCCTTGTAAAAGAGATAAGAGAGTTGTAGTTGGATTGTTTCTTTTTGTTGAGATATTAATTTGTGAAATAAGTTGTTTTTTCTTATTCATTACATCGTCAATACAACATTCAATTGGTGTACAGATACATTCTTCAATATGAATAATTTTTTGTCTTATCAATTCTGATGGGAGAGAGTCTTCTGTTGTAATAATAAGTTTTTTCTTCCATATATCTTTTATAGTAATATTCTTTTTATCTTTAGTTTTAATTATAGGTATTTCAGATATAAAAGTGTTTGTTTTGTCTTTCTCTTCTAATTTCTTAACAGTTCCTATTTGAATAAACGATGTATCACTTGGAAGTTCTTTAATATCTTTATTTTGATCGATTATTGTAATAGTCCCATTCACTGTAACACCAAGTGATTTTGTCATTTGCGTAATTGCATCTCCAATTCGTAATTCTGATCGATAAATATATTCTTTATTTTCCAATTCACCCCATTCTATTCCTATAAATTTAACAAAATAATATTCTCCAATATACATCAGACTTTTATCATTTTTCATGTTATATAATTCTGCCATTTTCAAATAACATTTTGAAATTTTATTCATTTCTTCTTTGTATTTATAATATTCAATTAATATTTCATTCATTTTTATACTATATTCATACATCTTTCCTTCTGTAAAATATTCAATACTTTTATTTATACTTCTTTCAAATCCACTTTCATTAAATGGATATTCTCTATCATTTCCATCAAATTCTATTTCATTTTCATTTATTTTTTTATGAAATGGTATTTTATTTACTTCAATTAATTCTTGATTTATTGGTTTGATACAATACCATATTATTTCAATAATTTTATTCATTGAAATTCCTGCTTCAATATAATTCCCACATCGTTCTTGTGTTTGAACAAGTTTGTCAATCCATGTATAATATAGTCTTGGATATTTTTGATATTTCTTTGCAATTTGAACATATTTTTCTTGAATAAGATTCATATCTGTTTTATATTTATCCATTTTAATTAATTCATGTGAAACACTTAAAATTTCTTTAATTTGAAAGACAAGTTTATTCATATCATTTTCATACAAATACTTTTCTTGTTTATTTTCTAGTTCTGTTTCTAATGTTTCTTCTAAGAATATACTTTCTTTTAGTTGAAGTTCAGTGATTGCTGTAATTGAATAATATGATGTAATTGAAAGTGTTTTATGATATTTATAATCTATTTCAATGATTCTTTTATAATATGTATAACATTTCTCTCTAATTGTAACTTCTTTATCATTCATCATTTTTATGATATTTCTAATTAAAGGAAATGAAAATATTTTTACTTTCAAATAATCTATATTTTGGTTTATTAATATTTTATCTATTCCATTAAAGAGATTGGATAAATAATCATTTGTCATTGGAACATAGAATAAAAGATTTACCATTATATCAATATATTTTTCTTTTATTTCAATTCTTTCTTTATTTTCTTTCAATACATTACTAACTTCTTGAATGATTATTTTTCCATTTTCAATATAAATTTCTTTAAGTAATTTTGTCATTTTCATTGAAGGTCCAACATTTCCTTCCGTTTCTTCTATTATTTCTTCTTTTATCTCGATTTTATTCTCTTCCCCTTTCTTTTCTTTTTCTGTTTTATATGGTTGATTGTAGTTCTTGTTTATTTCTATTTTCTTTTTTTCTCTATCTCTTATTGTTCTTGTTCCTTTAATTTTTTCTTTCATTATCATTCTATCAACATCTATTTCTGTTCCTTGAAATATTATATTTCTTATTCCTTCTACCATGTTTATATCTCTCCCAATTTGTTGATACCGCTTCAGAATAAATTTCATTGTATCTGCCATTTTCTCTTCTTCTTCTTCATTCATCATTATTCTGTTATTCTGAATCATCATCAAAAAACAACAATAAAAGATAATATGTTCCCATTCTTCTCCTTTGTTTTGCCATTCTAGAATATTCATACTCTCTTTCAAATATTCTTTAATACATATCTCCTTTATTTTATTATTCATTCCATTGACAAATCCTTTATTATAAAATAAGAACATAATTGTATAACTTGTTCTTTTCATTCCTTTTAATGATTCAAGAATATATTTCCAATAATGTAAAAACTTTTTAGATATAACTTCGTTTTGTGTTTTTATTGAGAAAATTCCTTTGTAAAACTCTTGGTTATTGATAAATTGGTTAAAAGATTCTGATAGTTCAATTTGAGGACTATTTTGTTGCACTTCTCCTTCATTGATTAGAGTGTTTGTTTTATTAATTAATCTCCCAATTTGATAGCTTACACCTCTAAAACACTGATATTCATTACAATGTCGTTTAAAGACAATAAGTGTATTAATGAGACTAATCAGTGTTTGTTGAATATTTAACTCGTCATATTTAGTTAAATCTTCTTGGTCTAATGCAAGTAAAGTCATATTAATAAAAAATCCAATTCCTGTGATATAACGTTCTGGGTCTAAACTAAAATGAGAATTTGTTTGGAGTTTTTCTATATATTTAGTAATGATTTGTATAAAAAGATCTATTTTCCATTCATTCTTTTGTATAATTGTTGCAATTACATGAGAGATGATTTTTTGAGATAATAAAAACGAAATAGAAGTTAATTTTGATATAATAAATGCTAATTTATGTATATTTATTATATCATTTGTTATTAATGTTTGAGAGAGAAAAAATAACACAATTTCATATCCATTATTTTTGTATTGACAATTGGAGAGTTTGTTTAATTCATTTTCATTATATTTAATTATTTCAAAACAATTAACTTTTTGTGTACAATTTCCTACAACAAGGTACACAATACAAACTCTTTTTTCTTTTTTATATCCCATTATTATTCTCTCTTCTTTATTACATTGTGTCATTGTGAGATTAATAACACCTTTATATTCTTCTCCTTTGTTATTAAACAAAAGATGTATTATCTTATTTTCTTTGTTTGTTTTGAACATTATCATAACTTGGTTAGATTCTATTGTTGTTTTAATCTTTTTAGTTTCTTCTTCGTTAATTTTCATATTTCTATCACTTTCAATTTCAATGATTCCATGTTTTATTTTTTTAATTCCTTCTATCTTTTTAACAAATATAATATATTGTTCATCATTGTATTGCTGTATTGTTCCAACTTCATGATGTTCAAAACTTATCAACTCATTGTCTGATCCTCCTACAAATATTTCAATTTGGCATTTAACTTGTTTTATCTCCTCTTCTTCAATCACTTCTTTGATTGTCTTTTGTTTACTACTTACATTTCTAATTGAAATAGTATCAATCTTTGTTCTTCCACAAATGATTTCATTCATTGGAATTATTCCTATTGACTCAATATTATATTTGTTAATAAAAAGTCCTTTGTTTTTCACTTCTTCATTAATACAAAAAATACAGAGATTCTTCTTTTCATATCTGTGTTCATTGTTATTTAATATAATACTTTCTGGTATTTCTATACATCTAATCTCAGAGACTATTTCTTTTGTTTCATCAGAAATTATTCCAATAATGATTTTACTCATACCCTCTCTTTGTGTTTCAATTTTATCAATCCTTACACATAGTGTGTTATATTTTGATTCATATTCTTTCATTCTATTGAATTGAGAATCAAGAAGATGTTCTAAGTCAACTTCCATTTTTTTATTTTCTAGTTCTACGTTGATTAATGTATCTAATCTATTTTTAATTGGCAAACCAAGCAGGAACTAAAATGTCAATCGACACATGACGAATGTTCTTCAATACATAAATGCAAGAAGAATAGGGGAAAGAAACAAATTAGTTAGAATTGATGTTCCAGAGAATAGTGAAGTAGTGGTGAAGAAGGAATATCAGAGATTGGATACAAACACACCCCCATTTTGTTGTCAAGTCGAACAATGATAATTTGATTATTTTAATACTTTAACATTTCTAATACTTTTGACTTTATGCTCATCTCGTTATTAAGTGGCATTCATGTGAAATGTAAATTTACAATGAATAGTGTCAATTGATTCAAAAGAATAAATACCAAGAGAAACATAAGTGTGTAATAAATAAAGTGAAAGAATAAGAAAGAGATAATTAATGAATAGTGAATCGAGAAAAAGTTAAAACGAATATAGAAAGAATTACTCAAGGGGGACATAACGAAATAACAGGATAAACAAGAAATAAAAACATAAAAATGAGAATTATAATCATAAGAATAAGAAATTTGAAGTCACTGAGGAAATTAATGAAATAGAAGACTTAAATTAAAAGTATATGAGAGCAAAAAAGTTGAAACTA
This sequence comes from Entamoeba histolytica HM-1:IMSS, assembly GCF_000208925.1. Lineage (NCBI taxonomy): Eukaryota > Evosea > Mastigamoebida > Endamoebidae > Entamoeba > Entamoeba histolytica. The sequence continues at coordinate 7,552 of NW_001915284.1, forward strand.
GATAAATAATACACAGAAAGAAGAGCAATACTAAATAATACCAAAATGACAAAATAAAAAAGAAATTTTAAGAGAGAAGAATAAAGAAAAAGAAATGAATGTAAACAAACAACGAACTAGAATAATAAATGAAGAGAGTGAATTTGAATTAATTGGTTTAATATAATAGATGAGAATTGAAAGAACAAAGTATAAAGAAACAAAATAAAAGATGATATTAATCTCCAACTAGTAACGAATAACATAGAATAATTAAATGAGTAATTATTTATGGTTTATTCATTGTTTATATTATTTAAATGTTTAATATATGTTTTATAAAACATATTTCAAATTCATTTAAACAACAATATTATCATTTTATTATTTATGCTTTGCATCTTTCTTTTTTGTTTTATTAAAATAAAAATAAATAAAAAATTTAATAAAGAATAAAGTAAATGTATTGATACATAAGAATGATACAAATATAATTCAATTTAAACTAACATCCAATTAACTGTAATTAATTTTACCATTTCCCATAAATCTATTTCAATAACAAAATGGTTAATGTGTTATTTAATTTATACTATATTCGTTTAGAGTATTTTATTATTCGATGTTATATCATACTTCATTGTATAACTAACAATTCATTGACTTATGAATATAGAAACAATGTATTTATTTTCTTTTCATCTTTTTAGTATTTAATTATGTTTATTAGACTCATCAACAATATCACATGTTTTGGTTATTTATTAAAATATCTTCATTTTTTCTTCTTCTTTTATCACTATTCATATTCATATTTGATTTGGATTTCTGTTTTGAATTTATTTCTTTTATAGACTTTATAATATATTTAATCTTTCTTTAGCATTATTCTGTTTTGAATTTATTTCTTTTATTTTTCTGTTTTGTTATTGGTATTATCTATTTGTTTATTCTTATTTTCATATACTAATTTACTTATTTTATTCTATTTCACTCAAATGAAATAACCTTTGTTTATTAGATTTAATGGTTGTTATAATTATTTCTTAACTTATGTTATTTATTATATCATTTTATCTTACTGTATTTGCTTTATTATATTTAAATTATTATTCATTATTATTTATCACTTTTTATTCTTCTTTTTATTCATTCTTTAAATATATTTTTGTAAACCATTTCAATTGTTAATTTATAGTATCTATTATTTCTCTAGTTTTTACTTGACTATTTTCTTCTTTTTATCTTTTATTCAATATACTTCATTGTTTATATTCATTCTTATTCTTTTGTATTCATTTTTCTTTTAACTATCTCATTCTTCTTTATTGGATTTTTATTCTTTCTTATTTCTATTTTCTTGTAGTATTACTTCTGTTAATCTTTTTGTATTTCTTTTTGTTTTTAATTATTTATTCATTTCATTTGTATAGTTTATTTTCATTCATTTTCTCCATTATTATTGTTTTTCTTTTTTGATTTACTGTTAATTTTTCACTCTTAATTATATGGGTGTTATTTCATTTTATTACTTCTTCTTTTATTCTTTATTTCCTATGATTTCATGTATTTTATTATCTTTTACTTCTATTTCTTTTTAATTTCTTAGTTCATTTAAACATCTCATTCTATTCTTATTATCATATATTCATAACTTCTGCTTTTAGTTCATGAACATCACAAAAATTCTTTATGAATACTCTATTAGTACATCATTAGAATTATTTGTATTATTATCAATTTCATACTTCTTCTTGATAAGTTATTTTCTTCTTTTTCTTAATGAAACATGTGATTTTACATAATTTAGTTATTTATGTTATTCAATGTTGAAGAATAACTATTCTTTTAATATCATTCAATTTCTTATCATCTTATGAATATATTTTCTTTTGCTATTTCATTCTTCTAAGTTTTTCATATAAATCTTTATTGAAAATAAAACTATATATTGTAGAGATGTATTAAATTGAAGTGTTAATAACATTGATTTAAATAATATACATTATAGTGGTATAAAATTAATTAATATGAATAAATAAAATATAGTTTTTCTTATTCTCATCTAATATTTTAATTATTTTTTTTATCAGAATAAGTAATAGTCTATCTAAATTAATACAAATAGTTATTCATTCATTTAAATATTCATTTAATCAATTTTGTATATTTTCTGATATTTTGTATTAAAAGTATTATTTAAAAACAACTTTCACTTATTTTATATTCATTAATGTAATTATTGTTCAGTTAGAATTTTAATATATTGTTAATTTTTGTTATTCAGATTATACATTCATTCATACAGATGTTATTAGTATCAAAGTAAATATGAACTTAAATTATATCCAAAAAAAATAATTTATTTAATCTCTATTTCAAATTATTGTGTATTTCATTTATTGTATTATTATTTAGAATATTTCTAATATGTCTTGAAATGATTTTGAAATATTTTTGTATTTCTTTCACTTATCTTTTCACCAACATCAATAAAATAAGATTCTCAAAAATTATGTTTGTTATTTTGTTTTAATTGGATATAATATTAAACATCATTCAAAGTATTTATATTCTAATTCACTAATTGTGTTGTTATAATTATTATTTGTAATAACTACATCATTTAATTATTTGATATAATTTACTAAAAATTAATTCTATATTGCATGTTAATGT
>NW_001915283.1:0-10364 GCF_000208925.1 Entamoeba histolytica HM-1:IMSS
AAAATATTTTATCGAATGTTACATAAACATTATTGTTGTTTTTATTTAATTTTTACATAAAAAAATATATTTTTGAAATAAAAGGAAATAGAAAATATTTAAAAATAAATGAATAAATTTATCGATAATTTAACATAACAGTTTGTTTTTGTTTATTAGTTTGAAATTCAAACATCATTAAATAAAAATAAATTTGTAATGTTATGGTTGAATTAAAAAATGAATAAATAATTTTACATATTTTTGAAATATATTTATTATTCTAATTGTTTAATTTCCATTAAACAATTTTTTATTTTATTTAGTCACAATGATTATATTTTCATTCATGGATTATTAATTAAAATGAATGATAATAATGTTGGTAAATAATCAAAATAAAAGAATGAAATATGATTAAATTATTTATTATTTTATCTTCAATAAACAAAATGAAATGTTATGAATATTGATATTTTATCATATTAAATATTTTAATAAATAAAATATTGATTATTTCTTCTAGTATGTTATTTAATGTAATTTTATCATTTTATTTGATTTTTTTATTTCTTTTATTCATTGTGTATTTATAATAATTATATCATTTCTTTTCTCTTTTATTTCTTATTCTTATTTTATTTATCTTATTTTTATTTATCATTATTATCTTTATTAAATTAGTCGATTGAAGTGTTGTTGATAAAATAAATAAAATACAACAATCAATAAATAAAAAGAAGATAAATAAATGATATTTTTATTTTTCATCATTTTAATTATTCTCATTGAATAATCATTTCTTTATACTTTAATGTTGTTTATTTTTTGTTTTTCATTAATGAGAATGTTGATTTTCTATTCATTATTCTTTTCTAATTATTATTTCATATTATCTTATTTCATTCTTTCTATTATTATTTATTATATTTCTTATTAAATTACTTCATCATATTCAATTATTATTTGATATTTCATTATTTGATTTTGTATTAATGTTTATATGTTGTTTCTGATTTTCATTCTTCATTTCATATTCATTTTCATTTAATAAAATAGAAGAATAAAAATAATGAAAGAAGATAAATAAAATAAGAATAAAATAAGATAAAAACAATGATATTGTTATTATATTATTATGTTATTTTAGTTTTGATTTTATATTTATTATTTTTATCTTTTATAAACATCATTCATTTCTTCTTTTTGTCATTTCCTATTTTCTAATCATCACTGAATTTATTTTATTTATTTCCATTTCATTCTATTTTCTTTATTCTTTTTGTTATTTTATTTAGTTCATCTTTTATCATTTGTTATTTCTTGTTTATTCATGTTTGTTGTATATTTTATTATTATTATTATTATTATTTATTTTATGTTGTGTTATTCTTATTTATATTTCTTATTATGTTTTGTTTATTATTGTTTAAATAGAAAATAAGAATAAATAAAGAATAAGAAATAATAACATAAATATGTTGATGTATTTTATTATTTCATTATATGTTTATTATTCTTATTTCTATTATTTTATTCATTTGATTCATAATGAATTAATTCATTGAAATAATACAAATAAATTGTTTATTTATTCATTGATTCTTATTTCTATTTTATTCTTATTTCTTTTCTTATTTAATAAAAACACAATCATTCTGTGTGTAAATATTTCAAATGAAATAAAATAAATCAACATTGAATTATGTAAATTTTTAATTCACCATTTCATTCATTGACAGATGAACGAAATGTTCATATTCTTCATTGATTTGTTTTTTATTCTTTTTTTTTTAGTTCATTTTCAATTAATCAAGATTGAATCATTTCATTTCAATTGCTATGATTCGTTTTGGTGTGAAATAATATTTTCCACAAAGTGCATTTTCAATTCCGTTATATTCATATGAATTTTGATTACAATATGATTTTATTTTATCATTTTCTTTAAAAACAAGAATATTTCCAAAATATCCAAATGAAAACAAACAATCATTTGATTGATTACAAAGATAAAATGCATATTCTGGTAATACAATATCAAATGTCATCATTCCTTCAATTCTTCCATTTGATTCTAATGAAAAGACAAATGAATATGAATCATATATATAACCATCAACTTTATCAATTTTAGAATTAACATATCCTCCAAATTTATTTCCTTCTGAATCTTCAATAATAATTATTATATGTTCTTTATTCCATATTCTTTCTTCAAATATTGATGTATTTTTATTCCAATAATCAATGTCTGAATCAAATAGTATATTGAATACTTCTCTATTTGTCCATTCTTCTATTTGGTTAATATACACCTCATCCATTTTAATTTGATTTGATGTTTATAAGTTCAAAATATGGATGTTTAAATAATTAATACACGTTATTAACACATCAAGTAAAATATGAATTTTAGCATCATTCTATTTTAAATAAATGTTATTTTTATCATTTTTACAATAACAATAAATATATAATAATATTAATAATATAATAATAATAAAATTATAATATTGTTATTTTCTATAATTAGTTTGTTTTATTTTTTGTGTTTTTATATTATTATTTTTAAAAATAACAAAAAATTGAAGAGAAGAAGATTCAATTCTGTTTTATTTTTATTAATTCATTTTTTCCGTTTTTTTATTTATTATTAATTATAATTATAGATTAGATCCCTTTCCAATGCAGGAAATATAACAATTTTAATGCCATGGATATTGAGCAATAACAATGTGTATGATAAAGAAAAATAAACAAAACATAGAAATCCATTGTCATATAAAAGAATGAATGTCAATAACAATAAATGGCAAAGAAATAATAATAATAAATGAAATACAAAGGAAAAATGGATTAGAAGAGAAATACAAAGAAAAACAAATAAAAAACAAGATAAATATAATAATAATAATAATAATAATAATAATAATAATAATAATAATTATACAAATAACAAATATAAATAACAATAAATGATATACAAGAAAGAATAAAAAGAATAAGAAGTGAATAGAATAAATGAGAGTATGAAGAAATACTCAAAAAGTAAGAAAATAAAAGAAAAAGAATGTATAATAATCTTCAAGAAATATATTCAATCAAAAAGAAAAAGATAAATGAATAAATTAAAGAAGAAAATAAAAAACAAACAAAAAGACATTAAAGAAAAAGACATTAAAACAAAAGAATAAATTAAAAACAAAAATCGAATTAAAGAAATGAAATATGTAAAATTCAATAACAATAAATAACAAAATAATTATAATTAAAATACAAGAAGAAATACAACAGAACAAACAAATAGAATATTAATTGAAGTGTTGTATTGTTTTGCAATTAAATGGTTAAATAAGAAATTATATAAGAAATTAAGAAAGAACAAATTGAAAGCATAATAAAAGTAATAAACATCAATGTCAATAATGAAAATGAATATATTAATTATGTTAAAATATCACATAAAATAAAAGAAAGCATTAAACAATACATTAAAGTGAAAGTAAATGATATAATAGAAGACTAGAGTGTAATTCAATAAAAAAAACAACATATTAAAGAATAACTCTACAGAAATTGATGAAGAATATCTTAACACTCTCATCAATAAAATGAAAGAAATGAAAATAGAAAAATGTTCAAACATTAATTACTACTGGAAAAGAAAAGAAACTGACGAATTGATAATGGAAATTAATAATAGATTGGATAATGTCAGGAAATAGAATGCATGATCTGCAAGATGATATGGATATTTCAATGATTATATACTTTTATCTCCAAAATAAAATAATAAGAGATAAATTTGATGAAATAAAAGAAATATAAAGAAAATAAATAGACTAGAAGATTTGGTCAAGGGAAGGAAATGGTACAGAATAAAGTGCATCATGAAATTAAAAGAAAATGATGAAGAAGGAATAAAAGTCAAAGCACTAGAAAGAATAAAATACCTAAAATATATGATGACTATGATAAAAGAAAGAATTAAATTTAATAAAGAAGAAAGGGTCAGAATCAATACAAATAAAATCATGTTTGATTCTAACAAGAAAATTAAAATAAAGAAGAAACAAAAAATAAAATATACAAAAATAACGATATTAATTTAGAATATTGGAAATCGTTATATGAAACACAGGTGATATTAAATAAAGATAAATTGAAAATAAAACAAATCACCTCGTGGAATGAAAGATATAGAAATTATGATAATGTCATAATAACATTAAATGAATTAAATTTAAGTATAATGAAAATAAGTAACTGGAAGGCACCATGAATAGACATTATATATTTGTATTATTTGAAAAGGATGTCATTATCAAGAGAAATCATTCTCAATATCTTTAATGAATGGTTGAACTTCCCTGAAAACATCAAATTAGACATGGTAAGTGGAAGAACTTTATTAATCCACAAAGTGATAGGAACGACGTCACTAATTATCGTCCTATCAGTTGTACAAATGTAATTATGAAAGTATTTACCTCAATATTAAAAGAAAAGATTCACAGAAGACTTAACATGAATAATGAATCATTTAAAATTAGTAGTAATCAACTGAGATGTAAATTACAGTCTTTAGCTGCTAAAGAAGGAATAATAAATAGTTATATGATGAAGCAGCAGAAAGAAGAGAAATAAATAAAATATGTGGAGTCATATTATGACATTAAGAAAGCATATGACACAGTAAACCACGAATAGGTAATTGAATCATTAAAATATTTTAATGTAGAGGGTGTCATCATTAACATTATTGAAAGTATGATGACTAGATTGAAGATATTCATCGGTTATAAATTTAATGAATATCTAGGTAGTATTAAATTAAATAAATGAATTTTACAAGGTGATTCATTATCAAATCTACTCTTCATCATTCAGATGAATGTAATTTCTCAATTCATCGAAGAGAAATTCCCAAAATCAAATCATACATTATATATGGATGATTTGAGAATAATGACACAAAGTAGTGAAGAAATGGGAATAATCCAAAATGAAATTATTGACCGACCAATACATCAAAAAATGGAAATGTCATCAAACAAATGAAATTTTAGAAGATGGTTCGATTCAAAATGAGTAGATAAAACTACTACAATGAAAACATGGAAGTCAATCAATATTAAAAAGAATGCATTTCTCCAATTAACTAAAATGCAAGATGGAACAATATTTTGTTTGTATAGAAAATCAAAAATAATGAAAAATGAAAGATTGAAATACTGCACACTTTGTAAAGACAAGATAGCTACAGTACAACATATTCTACTATCTTGTATTTATCATAAAAAATCACAAATAGAAAAACATGATCATATTGGCATAATAATATTGATTAATAAGAAAATATACATGAAATAATCAATATAAAAACCTCCATATGAAACAATGTTCAAATATAAAGACATCAAAATGATATTGAACATACAAATAATACTTAAAAGTGAATGACAATATCACAAAATATCAGATATATGTGATAGATAAAAAGAATAAAACTGGTCTAATATTTGATATGACTAATGTGGCTGATCACAATATTAATTGTTGTCATTTGAAGAAAAGAAATAAGTATAAAGAATTAAAGAATATTCTAATGAAAATAGAAAAATTAAAAGATGTCAGAATAAATCCAGTAGTAATCTCAATAAATGGAATAATGAATAAAGAAAGTAATAGGTTAATTAAATAATTAAAAATTGAGATTGACATTGAGAAAGAAATTAAAAACCTTGTCATAAAAAACATGATGGATGTCATTGAATATTGCTTCAATCACAACCAAACATACTCCATAGAGATGCTAGAAGAAGACTTATTAACAGGATTAGTCTCCCCTGAGCCAAGAAGAATAGAAGCTATTTCTATTAATACTTAATTAATTGCTTATTATTTTCTTCATTGTCTTTTTGTTTGTTTTTTATTTTCTTCTTTAATTTATTCATTTATCTTTTTCTTTTTGATTGAATATATTTCTTGAAGATTATTATACATTCTTTTTCTTTTATTTTCTTACTTTTTGAGTATTTCTTCATACTCTCATTTATTCTATTCACTTCTTATTCTTTTTATTCTTTCTTGTATATCATTTATTGTTATTTATATTTGTTATTTGTATAATTATTATTATTATTATTATTATTATTATATTTATCTTGTTTTTTATTTGTTTTTCTTTGTATTTCTCTTCAAAAAAAAAAAGATGCATTACAGGAGACACCACAAAAAATATAGAAAAACAAATAACAAAAGAAGAAGAAATTCATATCAATCAAGAAATATAAATGATAGAAGAATAAGTGAAAATAGGTATTATCTGTATGGACAGAGATACATGAATAATCACACTAATCATTACAATAATAATTATCACCATAACTATCACAACATAGTTGATACAAATCGTTTCACTCATCACTTCATTCATAATCATCGTCATAAACACTTTAATAATAATAACAACTTCAATAGAAATAAACAATATCAATATAAGAAAAACAAATACCATAATAACACTCAAAGAAGGTACAAACAATATCAAAATAAGAAACAAAATAGAAATAAAAGAAAAGAAATGATTGAAATACAAAACCAAGAATATTGGAAAAGAATCATTGAAGAAGAAATTAAAATACTTACACCACAAGAAGTAGAAGAAATTAAAAATACCAAGATTAAAGAATATACATCATCAACAATATGGAGAAAATGGTATTTTCTTGCACGAGAAAAAACAAAAACAAATAGAAAAAGAAGAAGAAACTATTAATATGACTATGGAAGAAGACAATAATCAGTACAACCAATTGAGATTAATGATAATAGAATATACAATAACTATGTAATGAGTATTGAAAGTGAAGAAGACGATGATAAAGATTCTACGAGAGTAGAAGTTAGGCTTGCTGAGGAGAAGAAGAGGCTGGTAGAAGAGGAGAAGAGGCTTGCTGAGGAGAAGAAGATCACTAAAGGAGAGAAGAAGAGGCTGGTAGAAAAGGAAGAAGAAACCAGTAAAAAGGAAAAAAGAGTAGAAGAAATAGAGGAAAAAGTGGAGGAGGATATGAAAGAGAAAGAAGAAATGAAAAAGGAAATCCAAATAAAAGACCAAACCATTAAAAAACTAACAAAAGATATTATGGCATTAAAGAAGAAGCATGAGAATGAGATGAGCACAAAAAACAACGAGTGCGATAAAAAAATATTCAAATTCCATGCTGAATCTGAGAGGAAAATGTTTGAAGTAAATAATTTAACACAACAATTACTCTTCCTGAAAGATAAATTATCTAAATTAGAAAATGAAAATACAAAGGAAGAAAAGAAGAAAGATGATGTAACTTACAATATAACAGACTCATCTGAAACACAAATAGTAAATGACCTCTCCCCCAATGTGGTAGTAGCTGATGAGATATCATCAAGTGAAGATGATCTTCCAAAAAAGAAAGTTAACGCAGAAATCCATTGAAGAAATGGATATTCAGCATAAGAAGATCATCACATTAGAATTAGATAATCAAAAAAACGGGGGAAGCAAACAGATAGAAAAGAAGAAATTTTAACATTTTATAAATGTTTTGCTCTAAAATTATTTGAAAGAAAATTAAGAGGTCAACTAAAAGAAGAAATAATAGAAAGGTTAATACATGAATTTGAAATTAAAATAAATGATATTAATGAATATAAAGAAATAATAAAGAAGATATTTAAAATAAAGAATGAAATTAAAAGATAAATCAATAGAATAATGGAGGAAGAAATAATAAAACACCAATGGAAAGATAAAGAATTAAAAGAAATAATATCAAAAATGAACAAGAAAGAAGAAATAGAAGAAGAGGAGGTAATGAAAATATTTAAAGAAGAAGAAATGAAAGAACAAGAAGATGTACAATTTATTAACTACTATTACAATAAGAAGAAAATACATCAAATAATTAATATTATTAATAAAAATGAAATAATATTAAATACATTAGATGATTATTACCATTATATTAAATCTGTAGCTTCCACTATTAACATCATTAATAAAAATAAGCAAGAAAGAAGTGGAAAGAAAAGTATAGAAAGAATATTACAATCAAAAATATGTAGATTGAGAGATTTACTTAATAATAAACAATATATGAAATTAAAAAGAATATTACATATTAAGAAATATGATATATACCATATTAAAATAAAAACAAATGAACAAATAAACTATTATAAATACATCAGAAAGATGAAAAGAATAGAAATAGAAGCAAGAAAGAATAATTGGAAAAGAATAAGATGGAATTATAAAATGATGAAATATGGGAAAAGGCAACACCTAAATAAATCTAAAGAAGATGAATATCCAGATAATATCTCCATTATTAATTTCTGGAAAGGAATCTATGAAACTAATACTAATATAGATTTTATCTGAATATTAATTTATATGAAATATTAATTGAAAATAGAATTAATAATAGAATATGTATAATCACTCCCAATGAACTAGATTGTGATATTAAATTTACTGCTAACTGGAAGGCACCGGGAGTTGATAAAATACAATGATTTTGGATTAAATATTTAGAACAACCAAAGAAGTATTTATTAAAATTATTTAATGAATGGTTAAACAATCCTAACGAAATACCTCTTCATTTTATTCAAGGAAGGACAATATTAATATATAATAAATGAGATAAATTAGACACACAGAATTACAAACAATAACTTGCTTAAATTGTCTGTTAAAAGTATACACATCAATATTAAAAATGAAAATAGAAAGCCAGTTGATGCTAAATCCAATTGAAAAACAATTATCATTAAATCAAATTGGATGTAAGAAATATACATATCATCAAAAGAAGGATTATTATACAACACTATAATCCAACAATTATTATTAAAGGCTAAATGGAAGTGGGTAGAAACATATTATGACATATCCAAAGCATATGATAGTATTAATCATCAATGGATTAAACAATGCTTAATTTATTTTAATATCCCACTTGTAGTAATTAATAGTATATTATATATATTAAATAATACACAACTTAATTTGTATTATAATCAAGAAAGTGTGGGTATAATTAATGTAGAAAGATGAATAATACAAGGTGACAGTTTATCTCCACTTTTATTTGTATTATCTATTGACATACTATCTAAACAATTAGATAAACAAATAAGCAAATTAAATATTAAAATGAATGGAGAAGAAAAACAAATACAGTTAAACCACATATTATATATTGATGATTTAAAGATAATGACTAATAGCCTCGATGAAATGGAAAAAGCCTACAAATTAACTAAAGAAATATTTAATGCAATAGGATTAAAAATTAATGTAGAAAAGATGGAGATAATGACTAATATTAATAGTCAAATAAATGGTGAATTAGCTGAACTACCATGAGTAACTAATGATAATCATTATAAATACCTTGGTATTGAAATAGGAGATAAAGTAAATATCAATAAATATTGTACAAGAATATTAAATGATATATCTTCTATTTTATCATCATTAAACACTATGAAATACAGCAGCCCCAATACAATAAGAAAGATTAATAGTGATATAATCTCTAAATTAAGATATGGATTTAGTATTGTCCCATGGAAACTAGGAGAATTGGAGAAGATAGATAAACAAATAAGAAAATCATTAATTCACCTCCAATTATACAGTAGAAATATCCCAAAAAGTAGATTGTATGTTAAAATAAATGAATTTGGAATAGGATTAATATCAGCAAGAGATGAATGTGGTAAAGAATTATTAAGAATATATTTAAAATATAAGTGGAGATCAAGCACAGAAATAGGAGAAATGATAGAAGCAATAAAAGAAAGTCCAAATGGAATAATTAAAAGAATGAAGAAAGCATTTGGTAAGAATATTAATTTTAATGAATTAATGAATGTAATAGAATTAAATGAAAGAAAGCACAATGTAAAGGAAATATTTGAATGGATAAATAATGAATTAAATGATAGATATTTAAATGAATGGAAAGAAAAGAAATGTGGTGAATATATAAGATGTGCAAATGGCACTTTTAATGATAAGAAATTAACAGTAGCCACTTGGAGGTCATTAGATATAAAAAGAAATGAATTCCTCCAAATAGTAAAGATGCAAGAAGGAGTAACTATGACAGGAAGTATTAAATCTAAAATACTCCAAAATGATGCTTTAAAATATTGTAAACATTGTCATAACACAATAGCATCTATTAGTCATATATTGTTAGGATGTAATGAAAAAGAATCAAATATCAAAACATGAATATGTTTGTAAACAAATATATAAACAGATATTAATTACACATTTTAATGAATTTGATGCTATTGATTTTAATAATCCTCCTAAATGT
>NW_001915282.1:0-1072 GCF_000208925.1 Entamoeba histolytica HM-1:IMSS
AAAATAAATTTTCAAAAAAGAAAAAATAAGAAAATATCAGAATAAACAATATATTCTAATTAGTATAATATATTTAAAAATGATATAATGAAATGTCATGAAAAATAAATAATGAATAAATAAAAATGATAAATAAAAATAATTATCAAAAAGAGAAATAACATAAAAACAACATATTATTAATAATAAACATGAAATTAAAAAATGTCCTTATAAATTAAATTGTAATTTAAAGATTCATTCACTTCTCTTGAATGAAAATAATAATAAATAAAATAATCAATAAAGAAACTAATTGTTTTATAAAAAGAATGAATTACTTCAAATTAAAATAAAGAAAATATAATATATATAAACATGAAATATTTAATGAAATAATAATGATACTAATAAATAGCGGTATATAGAAATAACTCATAAAAAATATCCTTAAAAGAATGAATTAATCTCATTAAACAATAGATACAAAAATCATAATTAATCAATTTAATGTAATTATTTTTATTCTTCATTATTTTAAATTGATTTAATTTATTTTCTATCTCTTTCTTTTCTTTATTATTCTGATATTTTCTATAATAGATACTTTTATATTTATTTCTTTATCTTCCAACAATGTACTTATTTCTCAATTCTAATTACTTGTTGTTATTCTGTCAAAGTCACAAAAAGAAGAAGAAAAATCAAATGATAATCTTAAAATTAATTTAAAATAAAAGAATTGAAATACAATAATAAATAACAAAGAAAGAGTGAAAAAAAAAACAATAATAATAAAGTATTTTGATGGTAGTATTAAAATATTTCAATGAAATATTGAATAATTTCATTTTAATCTATTTCATTTATTTCATTATTCAATAATATTATTTCATAGTAATGAATTATTTCATACTTATAATGAATGTGAAGAAATATTTGAATATGATTGAAGAATAAATAAAGAAATAATAATGGATGAAATAAATCATTCAATACATTTAAAAGAGAAAGAATAATTGAAAAATATTCAAATCATAGAATATACAAAATATGATAAAATATTGAAATACACTATCAATTGAAGTTAAAT
>NW_001915282.1:1172-10428 GCF_000208925.1 Entamoeba histolytica HM-1:IMSS
TAACAATTATTGCAATAATAACTAGTTGTTTCTTCAAATATGTTTCATTAACAATCATCATTCATCACTAATTACATTATTAGATATGGATGTTTGTATAAATGTTGATGTAAAAAAGAATAAAAGAATATCATAAACATATTTTATGATTAAAATAAACAGAGTTAATGATAATTTAATTACTCATTTATTTTGAGTGTTTGATAATCATTCATTCTCATTCCTTCATTTCATCATTTTCATTTTTGCTGTTAATTATGTTATTATTAGTTTATATAAATCCACGTTGATCCACGTATACATGAATACATGAATAAGAAAATGTGAATAACAGCCAACACATCAATAAGCCAACACATCAACCATACTGAGTATTTAAAGGAACTTGAAGAAATAATTAGCATTTAGAAATAAGGTATGGATCCAAACAAATGGACAGATGCAACAGTTCAAATGTTCAAAGAATCACAAGAAAAAGCATTTGAAAGAAAGAATGCATATATCATGCCAATTCACATGATGAATGCAATTGTTGAAGAAGAGTCGAATATTATTATCCGAATAGTCGAGATGATGGGAGGTGATGTTAGTAAAATGAAGAAAGAAATACAAGAAGGAATGAATAAGATTGCAGTTCAAAATCCACCACCAGTAGAAATTGGACTTCATCCAACAACACAACAAGTGATAAGACGAGCAATAGAGAAACAAAAGACAATGGGAGATACATATCTTGCAGTTGATGTGATAGTAATGTCATTGATGGAAGAGAAAGAAATTAGTACGATAGTAGGAAATAGTGGAATTAATGTTCTGGAATTTAACAAAAAGATAATGGAAATGAGAAAAGGACAAAGTGTAGAAACAAAAGAAGCAGAGAGTCAATATGAAGCATTGAAGAAATATGGAAATGATTTAACGGCACAAGCAGAAAGTGGGAAGATGGATCCCATCATTGGAAGAGATGAAGAAATTAAACGAGTTATTCGTATTTTATCAAGACGAACGAAAAATAATCCAGTCTTAATAGGAGAGCCAGGAGTTGGTAAAACAGCAGTAGTTGAAGGACTTGCACAAAGAATTGTTAAAGGGGATGTTCCAAGTAATTTGCAATGTCGAGTTATTGGATTAGATATGGGAGCATTAATAGCAGGAGCACAATATAGAGGACAATTTGAAGAAAGATTAAAAGCAGTAATAAAAGAAGTTAAAGAAAGTAAAATACCTATTATATTGTTTATAGATGAAATTCACACAGTATTAGGAGCTGGAGCAACAGGAGAAGGAGCAATGGATGCAGCTAATATTTTAAAACCAATGTTATCAAGAGGAGAATTACGATGTATTGGAGCAACAACGTTAGAGGAATATAGAAAATATGTTGAAAAAGATCCAGCATTTGAAAGACGATTCCAACAAGTTTATGTAAGTGAACCAAGTGTAGAAGATACATTATATATTCTTCGAGGAATAAGAGAGAAATATGAAAATCATTATGGATTAACAATTACGGATTCAGCATTAGTTTCAGCAGCAACATTAAGTAAAAGATACATCAATGGAAGATTTCTTCCTGACAAGGCAATTGATTTAGTTGATGAAGCATGTGCTACATTATTTACACAAAAGAATTCACAACCAGAAGAAATAGATAGATTAGAAAGAAGAGAAACACAAATAAATGTGGAGAAAATAGCATTAGAAAGAGAAGTTAAAGAAACGGATGAAGAACATAAAAAAGTTATTGAAGAAAGACTTAAAGAAATTGAAAAAGAAATGAGTGAAAATAAAGAGAAATTAACAAAGTTACGAATTAATTATGAGAAAGAAAAAGGAGGAAGTGAAGAAATGAAAGAACTTGCAACAAAAATAGAAAGTATGAAACATAAAGCAGAAAGTACTAAAGATTTAGAAGTAGCAGCTGATTTGAAATATTATGCAATACCAGAAGCAGAAAAGAGATTGGCAGAATTAAAGAAACAAAATAAAGAAACAACAATGATATCATTACAAGTCACAGCAACACAAATAGAAGAAGTTGTGAGTAGATGGACAGGAATTCCAGTTACTAAAATGAATCAAAGTGAGAAAGCAAGATTACTGAACTTAGAAAGTGAAATACATAAACGAGTAATAGGACAAGATGAAGCAGTGACAGCAGTTAGTGATGCAATCATTAGAAGTAGAGGAGGATTAGGAAATGAAAAACGACCAATAGGAAGTTTTATGTTTTTAGGACCAAGTGGAGTAGGTAAAACAGAATTAGCAAAAGCATTAGCAGCTGAATTGTTTGATTCAGAGGAAAATATAGTTAGAATAGATATGAGTGAATATATGGAAAGTCATAGTGTGTCGAGACTGATAGGAGCACCACCAGGATATGTTGGATATGAAGAAGGAGGACAATTAACAGAAGCAATTCGTCGTAGACCATATAGTGTAATATTATTTGATGAAATTGAAAAAGCACATCCACAAGTATTTAATGTGTTATTACAATTATTGGATGAAGGAAGATTAACAGATGGAAGAGGAAGAACAGTTGATTTTAAGAATACGGTTGTGATTATGACATCGAATTTAGGAAGTGAAATAATAATGAAAGGAGTAGAAACAACAGGACAAGTTGATGAACAAGTTAAAGAACAAGTCATGGAAATAGTGAAGAAGTCGTTTAAACCAGAGTTTCTCAATCGAATGGATGATATTATAGTATTTTCACCACTTTCAGAGAAAGAATTGAAAGAAATAGTTAAATTACAAATGGGAGAAGTGATTAAAGTCATTAAAAAGAGATATCCAGGAAGTGAAGTTGAAATGACGGAAGCAGCAATAGAAGGAATCATTAAAGCAGGATATTCAATAGCATATGGAGCAAGACCAATGCGAAGATATATTGAAAAGACAGTTGTTACAGAAATAACAAAATCAATAATAGGAGGAGTGATGAAAGAGAAGAGTAAAATTAAGATAGGATATGAAGATGGTAAGATTGAAGTTAAAATAACTGATAACTAAAAAGGATAATAATATAATTGAATGTATTTTATAAAAGAAAGAGGTTGAAAGAAAAAGGAAGAATAATATAAAAGACAATCAATTGAATAATAATGTTTATTTTTAATGTGAATAATATTTCTTTTCATCAATTGTATTTGATGAAATATCAATGTTTTTTTTAGAATAAATGAATGAATATATTTTACACAGTCTAATTAAAGTTAATCAACATTAATATTTCATCTATTCTTTAGAAAATTATCAATACATCATTTTCTCATGTTATTCTTCAATTATTTCTCATTAATCTTTCTATTTCATCATCTTTTAATGAATATTTTTTTTTATTTATTTCATATATTTTCTTCTCTCATCTATTGCCATTGTAACTATCATTTTATATGTTAATGTAATACATGGTATAGTTATTATAACATTATTAACTTCTTTTATATTTATACTTTATGTTCATTTCTATCATTCTTTGTTTTTGATAATTCAACAAATTAATTAAGTTCATTCACATCATTTAACGTTAAAGCTGGCACTAATAAATGAATAGTTAGGTCAAATATTAATACATTGAATTTAAAACATGTTCATTTATTCATAGTGTTAAACTAAGAATATATTTCAATACACTTAATAATCAAAATGTTTTACTTTTAAACATGAATATGTTAAAATAACAACATTATTTAATTAGTATTGTTAATTTAAATATATTTGTACATTCGTTGAGTCTTATTAGTTTGTTGGTTCATCATATCACTTTGTAAACGATATATTTTAACATTAATTTTATTTTTTAGAAAATGATGAAGTTAATAACTTCAATCAACTTTTAAAATATGCTTTTTAATACACAATTAACTACAACTACATGATTTTACAATACCAATGAATATAATAAACATGAAATGAATTACAATTATAATAAACAAGAAGATATAATTCAATTGATAATATTAAACAGAATAATACTGAGTAAATTATATTTCATTATAGAATTTATTCAAAATAGAAATATTAATATATAATGATAATAACACATTCTTGGATTTATTTTTATTTAGATTAATATTTTTCATTTTATCTTCAAATATTAACAAAATAAGATATTATTATTCTCGAATTTATTAATATAACATCATTATTATTCTTAATGATACTTCTGATAATTTATACAAATAGTACAAAAATTAGTTAATCAACAAGTTGGTTTTTAATAAAAGAAGAGATATAAATGATAAGAAGAATGAAGAAGAGAATTTTAATGTATTATATTTAAAAGAATAATAAATAATAAAAAAAGAAGAAGATAAAAAAGAATAAGAATAAAGATAACTAATAATTTAATTATCATTCATGAAATGGATAAAAAGAACAATAAATGATAATAGAAAATCAATTCAAAATATTCAAAAATCATCAAATTTATATACACATAATAATGAAATAATTGTAAGAGATGATGAGTAAACATTTTTAATAGAAGAGATAATAAATAAAGAAAAGAATAATCAAGAAAAGAAAAAATACAATAAATAAATGATATAATAATTTGAATATAAATAAATTAAAATGAAATGATAAAAATCAATTCAATAGGAATATTTTTCAATCATATGATAGAAAATAAAATGAAAAAAAAATAAAACAAAATCTAAAAGACAATGTGATTGAAGATTAAGAAAGATTTAAAATATCAATTGATGAAGAACAATAATTAAAATTAACACATATTCCATATTGTAATAAAATCAATATAACAACATAAATAATTGATATTTCACAAAGTAATACAAATGTGTCTGAATAAAATATTTCAATTGAAAAATAAGAAAGGAAAAACAAGAAAAACGAAAATATAAATACAAGAAATGAAAATTAAACAAAAAGAATAGAATGAAATAATTAATAATTTAGTTGAAATGAAATAGGAAATGATAAAACTATAATATTAAATGTGTGTTTAAATACAAGTATTGAATAAAAATAACAAATGAAATTAAATATATAATTATAAATGAAGATAAAATAAAACATAAGAAATAGTAATTTCAAAATAAAATACATCAAATGAAAAATTAAAATATTAAAAACAAAAGAACAAAACCAAACAAAATAATAAATACAACAACATTTAGAGATGTAAGAAGAAAGAATATGATAAAGAAATTAATAAACAGATAATAAATCAATTATGATTGACATCATCTTTATGTTTTTCATCATTTTGAGAAGTGAGAGAATCAATTTCTTCAACATACTTTATTTCTATTCAAATAAAGTTTTTTCAAGCATGCTCGACTTAAACTATTTTTCATTTAAGTTGCTATCTGAGATTTATTTTGATTTTAATGAGTAATATAATATTTCTCATTCTTTATATTATTGTTTTAAGGAGAGTATATCCATAATCTAATGATTATGACTCATCTCCTTTTACCTTCGATACCCCTTAAAGAAAAATTATTCATTGTTAATATCATTATGTTAAATTTTTGTGCAACAATAACAATTATATATGCATCTTCTTTAATAAATGATAATTTTTAATACGTAATACTCCCATAGTAAATAATAATCCTTATAAATAATAATGAATAATAATCAGTTAGTTTTGAATAGAAATTATCACACCAAAGGTATGTCATGATTAGACAATAACTGAGATATTCGAAGCATGGGAATATTATAGGGTCTTTCATAAAATAAAGTAAAAATAAGAAAAAAGAAAATGTTTAAAATTAAGGCAGAAAACAAACAAGGGATAAAAAAGAAAGAATAAGCAGAAAGAAAATTGAGAATATTTTAATAAGAAGAAATAAAAGAAAGAAGTGCTTTCCTCATACTCATACAAAAACATCAATGATAAGTTAAACAAAAATATTACTCTTTTTAAACAGCAAAGGGATGTGATTATTCACCACTGAGCAATGAAGAATAAATTAAAAATCTAATAACACTTAATTAATTATTTCTTTCACTTATTTCTTGTTATTTTTAGAAAGAATAATTAATTTAATTTCAGTTCTTTCAATTTCCAAATCACAACAATTAATTTCTTCTATGTATTTCATTCTTTTATTTCTTTGTAATTTCATCATTTTTATTTATTTGGTTATTCTTTTCTTGTTTAATGTTTTATTCTTTTTTATCTTTTTCTTCAGTAATATTATGATAATCAATTATCTCTTTTTCATTTATTCTACATTAATTAATGTTAATAATATTATCCTTGTCATCATCATTACAATTCCATATTATCTTTATGTATTATAATAACAATATAAACATTTTGATTCACCAAATTACATTAAAAATGAATATTTTCCAGTTATTCCATTTAAAATTTCAAAAATTTTTGTTGATATTTATCTACTTTTATTTTCTTCTTTTCTTCATGAACTTCTTTATGGATATAGCAACAACATTTGATCAACATGATACAAACATGTCTCTAAATGTCTAATGTTGGAAATATTCCATATTATCTTATCCATTGTTATATTATTTTATGAAAACCTTGTTGAAATTCAAAACATTATTAATTATTTAAAATTCTTTTTATTCTTTTTTTAATATAATCAATTATTTATTCAGATACACTCTTTTCATTCTTTTGTGTCTTGTAACGCGAATGTATCAATAATAAACATATCTTATTTATCACTTTCTCATTATATTCATTTTGTTTCTTTACTTTCTGATTTTGTATTGTTATTTTCTTTCAAAACATTCTTCATTTTGAATTTACAAAATGTAATTTTCAACCACTTATATTTCAATTGATAAATAATTTAATTTGTTAATATTTATTGATTGTTGTTAATTGATAATCGTTTTAAATAACAATTAAACATGTTAAATATTTATCAATTTGATGAATGTTGTTTATTATTAAAAAACATTTCATTTTCATTTGAAATAAATAACTTCATTTTTTGAAATATTCTTCACAACATATTTTATTTAAATGAAAAACAACAAAATAATTTAAAAATAAAATATTTTATCGAATGTAACATAACCATTATTTTTTAATTTTACAGAAAATGTATTTTTGAAATAAAAGGAAATAGAAAATATTTAAAAATAAATGAATAAATTTATCGATAATTTAACATGACAGTTTGTTTTTGTTTATTAGTTTGAAATTCAAACATCATTAAATAAAAATAAATTTGTAATGTTATGATTGAATAAAAATGATTAAATAATTTTACATTACGCTTTAAAAAAATTATTTATTATTCTAATTTTTAATTTAGTCACAATGATTATATTTTTGTTTATTAATGAATTATCAATTGGAATGAATGATGTTAATAATGTTATTAAATAATCAAAATAAAATAATGAAAAGTATATGATAAAATGTGGTTAAGAAAAAAGGAAGTAGTCATAATACAGTGGTAATGCTTTACTCTCTCTCCTTAACAAAATAAAGTATAAGTCAAACAAAAGGATTAAAAAGGAAGAAGTAAAAATGAATGAGAAGATATTGATAGGAATAAATAAAATAAAGAGGTGTTTTACTAATACTTCTAGAAAACATAAAGGATATGATGAGTAAAAGGAAAGAATTTTATAGTGGGAAGTGAATGGATGTGATTAGTGTCATTGAAACAAAGAAGAATAGAAACAAGTTGTAATAATACTTAATTAATTAGTTTTACTCTATTGTATTTAAAATTAAAAGAAAAATGATAAGAAAGATAATAAGAAGAGGCATAACAGTGAAGAAATAAAACATTTTTGAAAAGTATTTAAATTTAAATATAAAAATTGAAGATAGGAAAGAAGTTATAAAGAATAAAGAAATAAACAACATAATAAATAAATGGAAATAGTCAAAAGAAAATAAAAGAAGGATAATAAAAATAAGAAAATAAAATGGGGGTAATAAACACAAAAGACAAAAAGAGAAATAAAAAGAAAATGATGACAAGAAAAAATATAAATACCAATGAAACAACATTTATGTTTATATAATAAAATAAAAATAACGACACAATAATATTAACGAAACTAAATTTGACAGAAAAGAAAACAAACATAATTTTAGATAAAATAAATATAAATAACAAGACATTAAGAATGATGATAATATTTTCTTCATTTATGTAACGATAAAATAGAAAATAAAAAATGACAAACATCATTGGAATAAAATAGAAATAATAATTCATCATTCCACAAAATTTAAAGAAGAAGTAACTACAAAATAAAAATATGTTTGGAATTGAAGATCGAGAGAAATATGGAAGAAACATACCAGAAAGATACTATGGAATATCAGACGGATGTTTTAGTGGAAGTAATGAAATAATGGAAATCAATATACCAACACATATTGAAATGATAGGAAATGAATGTTTTAAAGAATTTACAAGATTAAGTATAATATTTATTCCAACAAGTGTTAGTGAAATAGGAAATGGATGTTTTTGTGAATGTAAATCACTAACATCAGTTAATATACCAACGAGTGTTAGTAAAATAGGAGACTATTGTTTTAAATATTGTACATCACTAGAATCAATTGAAATACCAACAAGTGTAAATGAAATAGGAAAAGGATGTTTTAATAGATGTTATTCATTAAGAAGTATTGAAATACCAACAAGTGTTAGTAAAATAGGAAATTGTTGTTTTTATGAATGTTCAACAATAAGAACAATTAAAATACCATCAACAATTACATCATTTGGAAAAGGATGTTTTTATGGATGTGGATGTGAAGAATTACTCAAGAAGAATGCAAGAATACCAGAATATTGCTTTAAATAATAAAGAATTAATAAAAAAGAAATAAAAAGAAAGAATAAATGAATATAAAATTGATAAATAATAGAAGAAAGAAATAGAAAAACAACGAAAAACAAATAATATAAAAAGAATATAAATATATAAAAGAATAAAAATAAAGTAGAAGAAGAATATAAAAATAATAAATCACAAAGATGTAATAAAATAAGAAAAGAAGAAATAAATGGGGTATTTTTATTGTAAAAATTAGAAATATTCAATAAAAAGTGTCTAATTTAATGATGTAAAATAATTAATATTATTTTATTGAAAAATATTTTATTCTTTTTTATATTTATTATTTATGTGTATAATTTAAACATGATATTTATTATATATTCAATCATATGTGTTATGTTATTATAACATGTAATAAATGATAAAATATAAATGAAAATGATATGAATATATAACATAGAATATAAAACAAAAGAATAAT
>NW_001915281.1:0-10442 GCF_000208925.1 Entamoeba histolytica HM-1:IMSS
AACAATAATAAACAAAACATAATAAGAAATATAAATAAGAATAACACAACATAAAATAAATAATAATAATAATAAAATATACAACAAACATGAATAAACAAGAAATGAGAAATGATAAAAGAAGAACTAAATAAAATAACAAAAAGAAAATACACAAAAGAATAACCAATAAAAAAATATGTAAAGAACAAGCTTTTTGATATATATCAATAAAAGAAATTAAATGAGATGAATAAACAATTAAAGTACAACAACAAATGATAAGAATTACAAATTAAAAGAATGAAGAATAATAAATTAAATAAGATGAATAAATAATAAACAACACAAATAGAAGAAAAGAATAAATAAAAAAGAAAGTACAATTAAGAATATGAAATATGAATGAATAGATACATAATACATTCAATAAAATATAAAATAAATAATGAATTAACAAAGAAATAAAAACAACCCAAAATGAAACTTCTCTTCATGAAAAATGAAAATAGTAGAAATGAAAGAAGAATAGAACAAGAAGAAATAAACAAAGGAATGAAACAAGAAAGAAATAATAAAAATGAATAAATAATAAACAATAGATAATTGTCTAGAAGAATAAGAAATGACATAAGAAATAGAAATAATAAAAAGATAAATTAGAATTTCTAATAAACTGGAAAGAAGAGAATTACTCAAGATAAAATGATACAAAAGAATAAATTAAAATTCATAACAATCATAAGAGAATAAATAAAATCAAATGATGAAAGAATCAAATAATAAAATATGAATGAAACAATATGAAACAATATGAATATAAAAATATATCATAAACAAAATTCTAATAGAGTGAATGGTTTATAACTTATTTCTCTGAACAAAATGAAATAAAAATAAATATTTCTTCATTGAATTTATGATTTTTATGAATTGTTTATTCATTTGTGTTAATTTATGTTATTTTGATAGGTGTTTTATTATTGATGAAATTTAATACTCTACTTATTCAATACATAAATCTAAATTTCTTTTGAATAAATCCTGAATTATTTTATGTTGTTGTGTTGTATAAATCTCTCTTATTATTTGTATATTCATCATACTAATTCTATTATTTGTAAATATAATGAATGTCTACATCATGTCATATTGTTGTGAATATTTGTAAATTTGATTTACTGAATCATTCATAAAAGAATTATGCTTGTCTGTTTTTGAGTGTTTCATTTCATCTTATTAATTTCTGTTTCATTCAATAAAGAAATGTTAAATATCCTAAACTCATCAACTCCTTTCTCATTACAACTCTTCATTTTTATACTTATTATTCTCCGTATTACATATTAGTATTACATATTAGTATTGACTCTTATCTCTGTCATTTCTTAAATCACTTCTAAACATGAAGATGAAATACACTTCTTTTCATGTTGTTTGAAATTCCAAAGAAAATAAAACAACAACAAGAAAAAGAAGAACAGGACAGTGTTAAATATGTCAAATATCAACTTATTAAGTTAAAACATAAAAACAAAAGAAATCGAATATGATGAATTGTTGAAATTGAATAAACTGTAGAATTTGATGTGAATGGATGAAGATGAACATAGAAATAAGAAAGAAGAAGATATGTTTTGTTGGTTAAAGTCATTATGTGTTTATGGTTGTTGTTTATTTCATTGGTAAAAACACATATGATGATGTTCATCATCATTGGTAATGTTTCATATTAATTCATTCAAGAAATAGACATGTGCTAAGAAGCAAATAATCCAATTGTTGAACCAATAAAAAACATAAAACCTTTGACAAAAACAAATAACAATATTTAAATATTATGAAACACTTCAGAAATACTCTTCATTCAACAATCAAACGCATTTTATGGAAGGAAGAATAGACTTGTTAATGATGAGTCAATGTCTTGAGTGATTGGAAGTACACAAAAGTCAGGTTGAAAAGTAACAAAAGATGGAATTGGATAGAAATATTATTGTGATGAGATTATGAATGATGAGGAGACAAAAACTTAAATGAGCAACACGAAGAATAAATGAGTAAAGTGAAGAGAATATTAGAGTAGTTTTGTTGAAATAATAAGTCAACCGAATGTTTAAAAGAAAAACAGAGAATAATAAAGATAAGTTATAGGAAGTGAAACAAAGTCAGTATTAAAAGAGGTGAGAATGTTTTTGTATATCTTCTTTACAAAAGAATTTCATTGATTTAATTGAATGAAGTGGTGAAATGACATAATAAGTAATGTTGATGTTTTTATTCTAAAACTGCATGGAAATACAGAAAAATCAAATTAAAACAAACAAGAAGATACAAGAATAAAGAGATGAAATAAATGTGTTAAACAGTTTAGATATATTCACAGAATCAAATTTATTTGAGTAGTTCAAAAAGAATGAAAATATGTGAAAGATTTAATTGGTAATCAAACAAATAAATTAATGGAATAAAATAATGAGATGAACAAAACACTCATAAACAATTTCTGAAGAATTTGTCAGATTATGAATTAATGGAAAGTAACTACCAAATGATTAAATAGTCGATTAACGAATAACAAACATTCTTAATCTTAATAAATAATGAAAGAATAATATACACTAAAGAGGTAGATTTATGATAAACATAACGATCAGAATTTATAAAGAAAATAAAGAGAAGGTGTGTATAAAAGAAATAGAGATAATGAGATAAAGAATAGAAAAATAAATAAGAATTAAGAACAAAACAAAGAAGATGAATCAGATATTAAAAGTGAATAAATTAAATGAATAAAAGAATAATGAATAACACAACATTAAATGATGAAGAAAGAAGAAATAAAATATAATTTAAGTATTGAAATTGATATTTAGTTCAAAATAAAATGAAGTGCCAATTTTAAGTGAACGAAACAATATTTTAATAATGTTCTAATTAATTTCAATTCACTAACAATTGAATATATAACAGTGATATAAAATGAATATAAAGAATAAGAGAATAAAAGAATAAAAGAAATGAATGAAATAGAAAGAAGAGAATGGAGTAAAGAGAGTAGAAGAAATGAAGAATGAAAGAGAAAGAATAAAGAAAAAATAAGAAGAAGAGAATAATAGAATAGAAAATAATAAATTATAATAACCATTTTGTTTATAGAATATTATTCATAATACTAAATAATACATGAGAAAGAAAATGAAGAAAATAATATAACAAGAAGATTATAATATCTAATAATATGGTTCAATGTTTATAAATTCTATTTAAAATATATGTGAGTCATTCACTTGACAAGTGAACCAGTAGACACATTTAATATATTCAATGTAACACCTGATCCTAATGAGATTTCTGCAAAGAAGAAAATTGCAAGATATAGAAGGAAAAGTTAGTGTAATAAAACTTTTCAAATGTTCTGATTGGACTGACATGATTTTAATACTAGTTGGACTCATAAGTTCATTAGGAAATGGAGTAATGCAACTACTCATGATGCTTTTGATGGGAGACATGGTTAATAGTTATATTTATACACCAGGTGATAATACAATAATAGATGAAGAAGTTAATCACATGATTGTTGAAGGAGTAAAAGAGTCAGTGAATAAAGTAGTTGTGAAGATGGTATATTTTGGAGTGATAAGTATGGTGTTGAGTTTTCTGAGAACATTTTCATTGTTTGTAGTTTCACAAAGAGAAGGAATTAGAGTGAGAAGATTATATTTCAAGTCATTATTAAGACAAGACGCAACATGGTATGATTTTCAAGAATCAGGAGAATTGACAGCAAGAATAGCAACAGATATTAAAAATTATCAAGATGGAATTGGTCCAAAATTTGGAATGATTTTTCAAATAATCTCAATGGTTATTACAGGGTATGTTATTGGATTTACAAAATGTTGGGATCTTGCATTAGTTGTGTTGGCAACTGTTCCATTTTCATCCTTTTCTTTCACAATATTCCAAATAATTGGAATGCAATATGAAACAAAAGCATTAAATGTGTTTGGAGCAGCTGGTGCTATTGCAGAAGAGACAATAGGAAATATTAGAACAGTTCAATCATTAAATCAAAAAAATGAATTTATTGAAGAATATGAAGAAAAAATAAAACAAAATGAACACTTTAATGGAATTAAAGGACAATGTCTTGGATTAGGATTTTCAGTTATTACATTTTTCATGATTGCATCTTATGCACTTGGAAGTTAGTATGGTTCATTAGTCATTAGAGGAAAAGGAGGAAGTAAAGGTGTATTTGCTGGAGATGTATTAACAGTGTTCATGTCAGTATTATCTGCATCACAAACATTATCAATGATTGCAACACCATTAAATTTGTTATTTTCAGCAAAAGCATCAGCCTATAAAATATTTACAACAATTGATAGAATCCCAGATATTGATTGTCAGTCTATTGGAGGTGAATGTCCAACTGAGTGTAATGGGAATATTAGATTTGATGATGTTCAATTTGTTTATCCAACAAGACCATCTCATCATGTATTAAAAGGAATTGACCTTGAAATTAAGAAAGGGAAAACAATTGCATTAGTTGGAGCATCAGGATGTAGAAAGTCAACTACTATTCAATTAATCCAAAGAAATTATGAACCAAATGGTGGAAGAGTAACATTAGATGGGAAAGACATAAGAGAGTTGAATATCAAATGGTTAAGAAATCAAATAGGAATAGTTGGACAAGAACCAGTGTTATTTTCAGGAAGTGTTATAGATAATATTAAAAGAGGAGTGTCTGAAGGAGTTGAAGTAAGTAATGAACAAATTTATGCTGCTGCTAAAATGGCAAATGCACATGACTTCATTTCAGCAATGGCAGAAGGATATGACACAATAATTGGAGATAGAGGTGCACAAATTTCAGGAGGACAGAAACAAAGAATTGCTATTGCACGTGCATTGATTAGAAATCCAAAAGTGTTATTACTTGATGAAGCTACATCAGCACTTGATACACAAAGTGAAAAGATTGTACAAGAAGCACTTGACAAAGCATCAAAAGGAAGAACAGCAATTATTATTGCACATAGACTATCGACTATTCAAAATGCAGATCAAATATGTGTTATTATGAGAGGAAAAATAGTAGAACAAGGAACACATCAAGAATTAATGGATTTGAAAGGATTTTATTATACACTTGCTATGCAACAATTTGGAACTGTGAATTAATTCATATAAATATTAATTTAATCAATGTTTCATTTTATGTTAATGACTTAAAAGTATTTCTTCATGTTTTCAACTGGCAACGAAAAAAGCAAATAATTGAAAAAGAAGAGAATGAATGATATAAAAGAATAAAAAGAAAGTAAGAAGTAGAATATGATGAAGAAAGAATAAAAGTAGAAAGGAGAGAATATAAAAAGAAAGAAGATAAAGTGTAATAAAACAAAAGAGATGATAAAAGAAGAAAAGAAAGAAAAAAAATAAAGGATGCAAATTTTATTGAAACAAATAAAAAAAGTGCAAAATTTAATGATGCAAAATTTAATGATGCAAAATATTTAGCAACATTTTTATTGATGCAAAATATTTTGAAATAAAAATAAATCATCATTTGATATTATTATATTTGATAATAAATTATATTATATATTAAATACATCATATTTCTTTATTATTTATCTTTCTTTTCTTTTTATTATTTCATATATTACATTATTATTCATTCATTTATTATTTAATATTTCATTTATTAAATAAAATGAAAATGTAAAATATCAATTAAATATTCATGAATAATAATTTATTAATATTTAATAATTGAAATAATAAATATTAATGTAACAATAATGATATATTCAATATATTCTTTATTTGATTTGTTCAATATTAGATTATTCTATTTCATTATTTTATTTCATTATTTCATATTCATTTATTATTTTTTAAAATCAAATAAACAATAATATTGATATTCATTCATCACATTAATTTAATATAATAAATATACGCAACATTTCACAATAAATAATGAATGTTTGACATTGAAAATATTGAATTATTCTATATTTTATTCAACATAAAATCAATAAAACATATATTTTGATAATACACAAATGAAATAATAAAGAAATATACAATACTCAAGAATTAATAAAAAAGAAATAAAAAGAATAAATGAATATAAAATTGATAAATAATAGAAGAAAGATATAAAAAGAATAAAAAGAAAATGATGAAAGAAGATAAAGAAAGTAGGAAGTAGAAGAAGATAAAAAGAAAGAAGATAAAGAGTAAATCAAAAAGAGATGATAAAATAAAAGAAGAAAAGAAGAAATAAAAAGTGTATTTTTAATGTAAAAATTAGAAATATTCAATAAAAGTGTATAATTTAATGATGTAAAATAATTAATATTATTTTATTGATAAAAATATTTTATTATTTTTTATATTTATTATTTATATGTATAACTTCATTATGATGTTTATTATATATTCAATCATAAGTGTTATGTTATTATAACATATAATAAGTGATAAAATATAAAATGAAAATGATATGAATATATGACATAGATTGAATAAAGAAAAAACAAAAGAATAATAAGAATAAATGATAAATAAATATAGAAATAATAATCAATGATATAATAATAAAATCAAAATATAAAATATAAAAATAATATAAAACAAAAGAGAATAAATATAAATTGAAAATAGATATAAATGATAATAATATAAAAATGATAAAGATGAATATTCAAATAATAAAATATATCTAAATAGAAAAGAATAACAAGAAGAAAATCTAAATAATATAAACATAAAAAACATAAAATAAGAAGAATATATAGGTAATAAGAAGAATACAAAGATATAAATAATATAAACAGAGAAATAAATATAAAAATACGATAGATAAATAAAATATAAATAAAAGAATATGAATAATAAAAATAATTAAATATGAATAATCAAATAATCTACTTCATTAATATTTCATACAAAATGAATACAATTGATAATAAAATATAAACATAAATATTTATATATTCTGTATTTATCATATTTTTTATTTTTTATTTTTTTTAGGAGCAAAATATAATAAAGTGGAAAAATCTATGGATGCAAATTATTTTGCATCTTTTTTCTTTTTTGTAAATTATTTAGATGCATTTTTTCTTTGCTAATTTTCGTACCCCATATGATTCATTTGATAAATTAACAAATTAAATCTAAATAATATTATCCCATTAAATGAAGATTTTTGTAAACTATTCATTCAAATTAGTTATATTTCTTCTGTTTCTTCTCATTTGTTGTATTCTTAAGAACAATTACTAATGTTAATGCCTTTCAAAACCAGGATTATTTAATTAAACAGAAATTCATAATTTTATTAAACACAGTTTTAATAATACTGTCAATGAGATATAAAAGAAAAGAATAAAGAAATAAGATATAAAGAAATAATGAAGACATCAATATATGTTAATGATATAAATGATAGTATTAAAATAGAAATATGAAATAGAAGAATTAATAGAAATGATGAAAGATTTCATTTTAATCCAAAACATTTAAATGAATATTCAAGATAATTAAAAGAACAATGAAAGAGAATTAAAATAAGATAGAGAAATAAATAGAAATATAAAGAAATAGAATAGAAATAAAAAAGAATTAGATTAAAATTCAAGAAAGAAAAGAATTAATGTAATGATAAATAATGAAATAGGAATTACATAATTTTATAAGAAGATATAATGATGAAATAAATAAGAAATAGAAGAATAAAATGAAATATAAAATATAACAACCAACAACCAACAAGAACCAAGAACCAACAATTTAATAAATAATGAGTTAAAATGTAGAAATTATGAAGATAAACCTATTAACATTTGATTTAATTAATCTAATATTTAGAAGTTAGTTCTATCATTAAACTATTTTGTTTAAATTTGTTATTTATGTTTATTGTAATTAATATCTTTTTTTCATTAATTTAAAAAAATGTTGGCGACTGGCAGGTTTCGATCCTACGACTCTTATTAATTTAACTTAGTATTTCATATTTATTAAATTACAAATAAGTGTTTTACACGTAAAACTACAGCCGCTTCTTGTTTATTTGATTTTATTTTCCTTCTCTTTTATTTTTGGATTTTTTATTGTTATATATCCCGTTTCTTTTTCTTTATTTCTTTTTCTTTATTTCTTAATTTAAAATATTTCACTATTATATTTTCAATTCTTCTTTTTATCATTCTTTATTTGTATTGTCTTTCT
The DNA here is from genome assembly GCF_000208925.1 of Entamoeba histolytica HM-1:IMSS. Taxonomy (NCBI): domain Eukaryota; phylum Evosea; order Mastigamoebida; family Endamoebidae; genus Entamoeba; species Entamoeba histolytica. Next base: position 8,245 of record NW_001915281.1, read on the forward strand.
ATTTCTTTTATTTCTTTATTTACTTTCTTATTCTTCTTTTTATATTATGTTTAATGATTTGAACTTATCATATTTATGATTTAATCTCATCATCATCATATTTTCTTTTTTATTCTTTAGTAATCTTTAAAATTATTCATTATTTATTCTTATATTGTTTCAACTTCAATTAATTTATTGGTATGAATTATTTTCATTGATTGTTTAATTATTACTATGATGTTTATAATTGATTAAAGTTTCATATTATCCAATCTTCTAATATTATTTAACATTTTCTAAACTGTTTATTTATTCAATAATCATTACTAGTTGTTTACTGTTTTTCTAATTCTCTTCAATTCAAAAAGATTTGTTATAAGTAAAATTATAATCATTAACTGAATTGGTTATATATTATATCTAACAAATAAAAAATATTTTAAGATTTATACTGTAATAGAATAACAAATATATTAACAACATCATCAAACGATAAAATAAAGAAATAAATTAATGAAACAGATGAACATATAAAATATAAACGAATTAATAAGTTACATAATGATGTTATTTTTAAATAATGTTTGATTCCAATTTATTCAAATTAATAATGGCATAATTATATTGTTTATTATTTTATTTTCTATAAGAAATGAAATGTGAACAATAAAGAAATAAATTAAGAGAATAAAGAAGAAATAATAATATTTTAATATAATAAGGCAATTCAAGTGATAGAAACAAGATAAAATAAATACATAAATAAAGAATAATCAAATCAATACGAAAATAATAGAAATAAGTTAATATTAGAATGAAATATGAATCGAATAAAATAAGAAAATAATATGAATAATGATGAATATATTCTTAAAATAGGAATGATTTGAATTATGAATTGAAATTATTATTCATTTCATTCATTATTGTTCTTATTGTTTATGATTTATTTATTAAATTGAATATTTATTTAATTTTGTTGATTGATTTACAAAAATGAAATGAATTTTAATTTAATAATTCATTTCATTCTATTTATCATTGAAGTTCAAAATACAACAATACAACAATATAATGAAATGAAGAATGAAATGATTGAGTCATTATGAAATAAAAAAAAATAAAAGATAATAATAGGAAATGAAGAGAGAATATTTAAAGAGAATAACTTAAATACATTTCATTCAATGCTTATATTTCTATTGATTATTGTAATTACAAGTGGAACAGAAAGTATTAATAATACAGAAGAAAGAAATGAAGAAATAATACATACACGAATAGAACCAAAACAGCACAAAAGAATATACAATGAATATAAAGTACATTTAAAAGGTGAAGGTGAAGTAATAGAACCACTACAAGAAGCAAAAGAAACTGGAAATTCTAATCAAGGCAGTGGAAAAAAAACAGAGGATAGTGAAGAAAAAGATGATAAACATGTAGATGGAGGGAAACAGAATGATGGAGAAACAAACACGCCAAAAGCAGAACCAAAAGAAGTGAGTAACACGGAAGAAAAAGTTACTGGTAACGAAAAAGAAGAAGAACAAGGAAATAGTAATGATAGCAAAAAAGAAGAAGCAAAAAAAGAACAAGAAAAAACAAAAGAAAGTGGTGAAGGGGATAGTGAGAAAAAGCATGATATACCTACAAATGAAGGAAAAGAAAATAAAGATACAACAAAAGATAAAAATGACAAAGAAGAAAAAAAAGATACTAATGAAGAAGGAGAGTCAAGTGGAAAAGAAGGACAAAAAACAAATGAAGAAAGTAAGAAAGAAACTGAAAACCCACAAAATAATGAAAGTAGCAACAAAGAAGAAGAACAAAAGAAAGAAGAAGAAAAAAAGAAAGAAGAAGAACAAAAGAAAGAAGAAGAACAAAAGAAAGAAGAAGAACAAAACCAAGAAAAACCAATTAATGAAAAGAACGAACAAAAAGAAAATAAAACAACAAATACTTCTGATAATTCAGGAACTAAAGTGGATGATAAAACTGATGAACATAATAATCTTGATGGAGCCTCAAGTATATTTATTGTTCTTTCAGGTATTATTGCTTTATTCTTCTTCTAATTGACTGAAATTTTCTTTAATTATCTTTTTATTTATGCAAAACGTTGTTTATTAATGTTAACGATGTAAAAATGCATTATCATAAAAAGTATTGATTAATCTTTATAGTTCATTTTCATTTGTACAAATAAAGTCATT
>NW_001915280.1:0-10511 GCF_000208925.1 Entamoeba histolytica HM-1:IMSS
AAATACAAACAAAACAAATAACAAATAAAAAGAAGAAATTGAAATATAAAAATATATAGAAAATGATTAAAAGAAATGACAATAAAACAACAAAATACAATAAAAATGACTAACAATAAATTAATCAATAAAAGAATGAAATTAAATGAATAAAACCAATACAATAATGAATATAACAAAATCATACAAATACTAACAGAATAATGTTTAACATAACAAAACAATTAACAATTAACGAATGTCAAAACATGAAATAATAGAATGTGAATAACACAAAGAAAACAAATCAAAAACAACAAATCAAAACAAATAACCAAAATTAATATGAAAATGAAATAAAAAGTATCATGTTATTAATACAATGCATAAAGTACAAAACAAATATTTAAAAAAATAGAATAAACAAAACATTCAAATAAACCAATAATTAACAAAAAGAAATAAAGAAAATAATAACAATATGAAACAATAATAACATAACAATTCTCAATTCTTTAATATCATTAATATTAACATTTTATTTATTGATTTTTATTTATGAAATATCAACAGTTAATAATTTGAATAATAAAATAATTTGAATAATAAGAATCAACATAATTGAATATTTAATGAATAAATTTAGTTAATAATCTCACTATTTATCGAATTAATCGCACTAAAATACAAACAAATACTTCTAATGATAAATAACTATTAATTAAACACAAATGAATATAAGAATGAATAATAACATGAATATGAATACGAAATGCAAAGAAGAATAAATAATGAATATTCAAAATATTCCATAAAACATGAATCAATATTTTATTTATATTCTTCATACTTCATTTATTTCATTGATTATATTCTAATTGATAAAACAAAATAAGAAGAATCATAAAAACAGTAATAATTAATTGAAATAATATAAGAATAAGAACCAATAATCAAACAATAATAAACACAACAATATGAAATACTATGTTACAATATGATTAACTAAAATACATAAGAATAATAAACAATAAAGATAATACAAACAAATGAAATAGAAGATAATTGTACATGATAAATACATTAATAATCACAACGTTAAAATTGTTTTGATGATAATAACAAAAATAAGAATAGAACAGAAACAACATATGCAATGATGAAAGAAAAAAGAAAAGAGTCATAAACAACCAATGAATGATATAAAACAAATAACAGAATGATATGAATAACATACAAAGAAAATATGAGAAAGAAACATACAATAAAAGTGATAAAAAGTGAAAAAAGGAGAAGAAACAACAGAAGAGAATGCAAGTATGAATGAAAAATAATATATTTTTTGAAATAATAATGAGAATAAAGAAAAGAACAAAAAGAGAAGAAATTAAAGCGTTGTTTATCTTCTGAAGTGAAACAAATAAGAAATGATAAAGAAGAGAATATTTCACGAGATAATCCAATGTATAATGAAAAGAACAACAAAAAACAAGAAATTAGAAGAAGACAATGACAATGGGAATATTGAAATTGAATGAATAAATTAAATAATCAATTAAGAAGAAAGTGAAATAGAAGAAAGAGTGATGATATTGAAAGAATATGCAGTTTGAATGAATAAATAAAATGAGATAGAAACATTGAAATACACGGAGAATAAAGAAAACAAAACAGAAGAATAATATACAATAAAAGACAATATAACAATATCACAAATCACAACAATGAGATGAAATAATGAAATAATGAGAAAGACAAAACAACAAGAAGTGATTATTAAATATTTAAAGAATAAGTTCCAATATCACTACTCAGATGAGTTGAATTTTTATAATTATTTTAACAAAAAGATGAGAATTAAAGAATGGTAGTTACAAAATAGAAATTAATACATATTCAAAAGATGATATAAACAAGTAAAAAGAAATGAAGAAACAAATGAAATAATAAGAAAATCACGAGTTGAGCATACTAAAATAATATTCAATATGTAAGAATATCCTAACTATAAACAATGTAGTAATAATGGTTGTGTGAATGTAGAAATTAAGAATGAAGAAGAATGCAGTTCAAGAAAAGAATAGACAAATCTAACAAAGAAATGAAAGAATAGAAATGCGATTATCATAGATATGATTAATGTATGAAGTTTGAATGAGATATAACATTTATGAATAAGATGAAAATAAGAAAAACAATGGAAATAGAAGAAATGACGAAAATATAACAATAACGGTTGTAATAACAATATTGAGATTATTTAATAATGAAACAAGAAGAACAATGAATGAAATTTGCATAGAAATGTCATGTGAAATAACAAAGAAAAGATAATTATCATAAATATAAAAACACTAAATAGTGAATATAATGAATATATGTATGAAACAGAAGAATGATTATTTTTAGAGAGTGAATTGAAGTAAACTTACGTGAACAAGAGATAAAAGTGAATTTGATTTGAAGATAATTTAATTATTAAATTATTTCTGAAAATTTAAGTCAAATAGAAAATTCATATCTTTTTATTTAAAAATCAAAGAATAGAAGAAGAAAAGAAAAAATAAATAATAAATAATACAAGTAGATATGGATAAATATAAAATGTGAAGAATGTTGAAATGATATTCAAAGAATTTGGTATGTTTTAATTCTATTATTTTATTCATTTCATAACATTCATACATTAATACCATCTAATATTTAGAGTATAAAATAATAAATATTTCACGAGTGTGACAATAATTAATGACTTTATTTCAAATGAAATATAATTTCTGTTCATTTTGTATTTATTTTATTTTCACTCATCACTCACTTTCATTAATATTGTTATTTGATTCATTATTTTCTTATTATTGTAATAGTAGTTAATAAATTGTACATCATTTTCTTTCATTTCTTCTTTCATTATTTTCATTACTTCATCATCTTCTATTTCTTCTTTCTCTTTCTTGTTTATTTTATTTATTATTTCTTTTATTTCATTATCTTCCATTGATGTTTTATTATTTCTTCTTCCATTATTCTATTGATTTCTCTTTTAATTTCATTATTATTTTAAATGCACTCTTTATTACTTCTTTATATTCATTAATACCATTTACTTTAATTCTAAATTCATGTATTAATCTTTTTATTAACTCTTATTATTGTTGGCATTTTATGTTTTCTTTCAAATAATTTCAAAACAAAACATTTATAAAGTGTTAAAATTTCTTCTTCTCTATTTGTTTGTTTCAATTGTTTTTATTGATAATCTAATTCAAATGGTGTGATTTTTATGTTCAATTTCTATTTCTTCAATGAAATTCTGAACTAACTTTATTTTTTAAAGATTATCTTCGCATGATGATATTTCATCAATATTGCCACAATGATGAAAAGAATAATTATACTTTGTGAATCAGATGAGTTTGTTATAATGTATTTTACATCATCTTTCTTCTTTTCTTTCTCTGCATGTTTTTATTTTCTAATTTAGATAATTTATTTTTCAGGGATATTAATTGTAGTGTTAAATTATTTATTTCAAACACTTTCATCTCAGATTCAGCATGAAATTCAAATAATTTTATCACACTTTGTTTGTGCTTATCTCATTCTCATACTTCTTCTTTAATGTCATAATATCATTTGTTAATTTCTTAATAGTCTTTACTTGTATTTTTATTTCCTTTTTCATTTCTTCTTTCTCTTTTATATTCTTTTCATTTCTTTTTTTCTAATTCTTCATCAATTTTCTTCTCTTCTTTAGTAAATTCCTTATCGTCTTTATCTTCATTTTCAATACACATTGAATATTTGTGATATGATTTATTATCATTTATTTCTATTAAATTGAATTGTTTATCTTCTTTAATAGTCATACTAATATTTCTTCTTCCTTTCTAATTGTTTTTGTTTTTATTTCACTGACAAGAAAATACCATCTCCACCATATTATTGATGGTGTTTATTCTTTGATTTTTTTTTTGTTTTATTTCTTCATTATTAACTTTTTGTGTAGTTTATTTTGATTAATAGAAATTCACAACATTATTCTGATTATCTTTTTTCTTCAACACTTTCTTTATTAAACATAATGAATATTCAATATTAGATAAATGTATGTTTAGTGTAATTGTATCATTTAAGAATTAAAACAATATTCATTTTAATGTTTTACTTATTAAAATATAGAATAATACAATGAATAAATACAATATTAAAACAATCACAATATAGAAATAATAATGTATTATTTTGTTATTTAAATAAAGAATGAATAGAGATGATGAAATTAAAATGAACATCATCCAAATAAAATAATACATATAATGAACAAAATGTAAAATAATGAATTTAAATAATGATATTTTATATAAATTGTATTTCATTTCACAATTATGATTTTACTATCAAATTCAATCATAAAAATTCATCAATATATCAAATATGAATATTGATTATTCAATACATAATAAAATAAAGAATGTATAAAATAGAAGAATAGTTTTGATTCAAACATAATAAAATGACAGATTGAATAGTTATTAATCATTTAATTGTTTATAGTGTCAAATCATTAGAAATAAAATAATGAAATAAAAGAATTTATTATCTTTAATTCAATTACAAATTGTTATTATTATATTCATTCTTTTTAACATCTTCTTGTTTATTTTATCATTCTGACATTACTATTATTTCATAATGAATGACATTTATTTAATAATGAATAGAAACATAACAATAATATTGTATAAATAAATTCATAATATAACTGAGATATAGTTTATGAAATGAACATTTAATTAATAGACAATGAAAATAAATATAATGATGATATTAAAATAAAATAAAAATAACATAAATTAACAAAAGAAGAAACAATAATAAATATACAATAACAAACAATAAGATATGAATATAATATAATGAATAAGAATTGAAATAGAAATAATATAATAAACAATAAATAATAAATATTGAAATTATTAAATTGAAGTTTAAAATAAAATATGATAAAACTGAATGATAAAATAATAAACTGTTATTAATTCATTTGAATATTTATGATGTTGAATAACATTTAATAATATTTCATGATATGTGATAAATGACAATTAAATAAGTGATATGAAACAATGAATAAGAAAGATAGAAGTAATAATATAATATTAAATGTAACAGTTAAAATAATAAATAACGATAGTCGAAGTATGAAATAAGTAACAAATGAATGATGATATTTAGTAATGAATAAAATGACACAATAATATTATAAACAAATGATGTAGAATGAAATAGTTAAATAAGAAACAACAAATAAAATAAGGAATGAAATAAATAACCAAGTGAATAAAATAAATGTTAAAAGAAAGATAAACTAAACAATTTCATTAAATATTTTCATGACAAATTCAATAAAAAGACATTTAAAAATAATTATATCATAATGTTAGAAATAGTCGTTTATTTTTAGTACTTTTAGATGAATAATAACTAGAATAAAAAATGAAAGAAAAATGATAAGTATAAATTATATTATACTAAAAATATAAACAAACTATTCACTTATTGTTTAATAAACACCTTTTATTAATATTATTGAGTCATATTTTTACATATTTTAATCTCTATTTTATGTTCATTTTCATATTTATCTTCTTTATTCATTACTTCATTATTTATTTTTTAACTTGTAAATTCAATTTTGAAGTACTTTTATTTGAAATATTATTTATATCAATTTCTGATGTTGTTCAAATCATATCATTAAATAATTTGAAGTAAAAACTCTTTTATTACTATTCTTATTGACATTTCATATTCATTACATTCAAAACATCAACAAAAACAACTTCATATGAATTAATTTTGTGATTAAATAAACATTCAATTTAATATTAAATAAAATATGAAATTGAATAAATATAAAATGAATGGAAAGTATCATAGAATGAAAAATAGATAAATGAATGAAGAGAATAATATGAAACAAAATATAACATCAAAACAATGAATAATTAAATAAAATCACGATTTGAATTAAAATGAAATTATTTGATTTGTATCATCATTGTTTATAGTTTTATGAATGGATTAATGATGAAAATATAATGAATATTTTGATTATCATACTATCGTATTTTCTAATATCAATTCATGAATTTTTTAAAATAAATACTCTTTATTTTCCATTATTCTATTTATTCATTATTATATTTTCATGACATAGTATTATTAATTGTTTCAAATATAATACAATTATTATTAATCATACACAATTATTCTATTTGTTTAATATCAGATATTATAAAATAACATCAATACATACATTATAAAATATAAAGAAGTATCTTCATATCTAAATTTATTCATTAATAAAACATTATGTATTTTCTTTTTATTCATTATTTTATTCTTCTTTTCTATCATGTTTATATTCATTATTATAATTCATTGATACTTCATATTTATTATTTTGTATTTGTATTATTAAAATATAAATTCATTTCTTTTTCATTTCTTCTCTTTCATTATATTTTATTATATTCACATTCAGATGATTATTAATATTCTATCAATTCTTATTTGATATTTGTTTAAATACTTCTTATAACTAATATAATTAATGACATGAATTTATCATTTATACTCAATTGATTTAATTAATATTCATTTATTTCATAATATTAAAAGTGATGAAATAACAATATTCATTATTTCACATTGTGATATTGTTTTTTATATTTTGTATAATTTCTCTATTATAATCCACGCATTTTCATTATTTTATGATGAACTATCAATTGAATATATTTATTTTATTTCTTAAACAAATTTTATTTTTTATTTCCATTTATTATCACTTCTTTTATGTTTTATTCTTTGTTTTTTCAATTCTTCTGATTGTTTATTATTTTATTTGTTATTCAAACACTGTTTAAATTCATTTAATTGTTGATATTAGAATTGGTATTATCTATGAATTGATATATTGTATTTTATTCATATATTTAATTATCTTTCATTTTGTGTGTTTGAAAATATTAAACATATTATGTTTATATTCAATAACGAATAACTTGAATAATAACAATCAAATAAATAGAATGAATTTGATATTTGTTATGAAAAATGAATAAAACAGAATAAAACAATTGAAAACATTTTAATGTTATGATTAGTAATTTTAATTAAATTTGAATAAATATTAATTAAATGGATTTAGAATATTTTATCATTCATTGTTTATCATTATTAATATATTCATTTGAATGAATAAAATAAAAACAACTGAATAAAATACTATGTTATTTATATTTCATTGAACAATTTAATGATGGAATGAATTAAGTACTATTTTCAATGTGGTATTGTATGAAATGATTTATCATTTATATTTATTGTGATTAATTCTACAAGATATTTAATTCGTTCTGAAATAACTTTTTGACAATATTCTTCATTTCTAATTCCATTGATTTCTTCAAGTTGATATTTAATGATTGGATTGTTATGTATTTCTTTCTTATCACTTATCCCATACTTCTTTATCATTGAAATAATCGTTAAATCACTCCCAACACTCCATCCACTTTTCTTTGTTTCTTCTTGATATTCTTTTCCTTCTATAATTTCTCCTTTTTTAATTCTTTGATACCCTTCTTTAATGATATTGTATGTTTTAATTTCTTGATAAATTGGTGTGTTTGAATATTGTATTTCTTTTTCTTCTTTCATCTTTTCTTCTTCACTCATTCCTTTTATCATATTTTCTTTGTTTGTTCTTTTGTTCTTTTCTTTCTTCTTTTCATTTATTCTTGTTTTCTTTTTTCCTTCATCTTCTTCAATTGTATCATCTTCACCACTTCCTGTGTTTTCTTTCTCTTCTTTGTTATGTTCATCACTCTTCTTTCCGATTTTGTGTATGTCTCCCTTTCTTGTTCTAATTTGATGATAATTTCTTTTTTTCATTTCTCTTGTAATTTCTTCTTTTTCACTTGCGTTGTGTTTGATTGGTTTTTCTTCTTTGACAAATGACAGATATTGACAATTCATCATGTCAATCATTTCGATGTTGTAATAACCATCAGGGTTTGTTTGCATTTATGATTGATTTTTAGTTATTTTTCATTTTATTAGTTTTTTGGTTTTGCTATTTCTAATTTGTCTGTTGTAAAAGACATGAAACATTGTTGTGAATAAAATGATGTGCAACAACATCAACAATAACATACAATAATTTCTATGAATTTATTCATTCAATTCTTCTTATTTATTTTTGTTTCTTTATCTCATAATCTCGTTCATTATATTTTATTAATCTAATATTGTTATTATATTTATTGATATTAAAATGTAGATAATAAAGAAATACACAATTTGTGTAATTAAATAATTTAATTGATGTGTTAATAATAAATACAATGAAATATGATAAATAATACAATGAAATGAGAATGATGGTAAAATGAATGTAATTAAAGAATGAAAAATCAATTATTATTTGACTTTATTATACATTTTCATTCATTTTAATTTTAAATCAAATGATAAATACAAAGATATGAATGTATTATTTAATTGTTTGTGAATAAATACAATAATAATAAAACAAAATGTTCAATAAAATTACATTCATGAAATAATATTTATCATTAAAAATAACATAAAATGAAACTGAATAAGAATAAACACATTTCAATTCATATTTTATTCATTTATTTATGTTAAAATATTTCAAATAAATCTACAAAATCAAATGAATTATTCACAAATAAATGAATGATGATATGAGATGATATTCAAATTAGAATAAAGAATAAAATGAATGTGTATTAATTTGAATATATTTCAATGAAATGACAATGAAATATGATATTTATGGCAACGAAAAAAGCAAATAATTGAAAAAGAAGAGAATGAATGATATAAAAGAATAAAAAGAAAGTAAGAAGTAGAATATGATGAAGAAAGAATAAAAGTAGAAAGGAGAGAATATAAAAAGAAAGAAGATAAAGTGTAATAAAAGAAAAGAGATGATAAAAGAAGAAAAGAATGAAAAAAAATAAAAGATGCAAATTTTATTGAAACAAATAAAAAAAGTGCAAAATTTAATGATGCAAAAATTAATGATGCAAAATATTTAGCAACATATTTTATTGATGCAAAATATTTTGAAATAAAAATAATTCATCATTTGATATTATTATTATATTTGATAATAAATTATATTATATATTAAATACATCATATTTCTTTATTATTTATCTTTCTTTTCTTTTTATTATTTCATATATTAAATTATTATTCATTCATTTATTATTTATATTTCATTTATTAAATAAAATGAAAATGAAATTGTAAAATAATAATCAATTAAATATTCATGAATAATAATTTATTAATATTTAATAATTGAAATAACAAATAATAAAGTAACAATAATGATATATTCAATATATTCTTTATTTAATTTGTTCAATATTAGATTATTCTATTTCATTATTTTATTTCATTTTCTTCATTATTTTATTTCATTTATTATTTCATATTCATTTATTATTTTTTAAAATCAAATAAACAATAATATTGATATTCATTCATCATATTCATTTAATATAATAAATATACACAACATTTCAGAATAAATAATGAATAATTAAGAATGGAAATATTGAATTATTCAATATTTTGTTCAACATAAAATCAATAAAACATATAATTTGATAATACACAAATGAAATATTAAAGAAATATACAATATTAAAGAATTAATAAAAAAGAAATAAAAAGAATAAATGAATATAAAATTGATAAATAATAGAAGAAAGAAATAGAAAAACAATGAAAAACAAATAATATAAAAAGAATATAAAAATATAAAAGAATAAAAAGAAAGTAGAAGAAGAAAGAATATAAAAAGTAATAAAAGAAAGAATATAATAGTAATAAAAAAGAAGAAATAAAAAGTGTATTTTTATTGTAAAAATTAGAAATAGTCAATAAAAAGTGTCTAATTTAATGATGTAAAATGATTAATATTATTTTATTGATGAAAAATATTTTACTCTTTTTTATGTTATTGTTCATATGTATAATTTCATCATGATGTTTATTATATAATCAATCATATGTGTTATGTTATTATAACATGTAACATGTGATAAAATATAAATGAAAATGATATGAATATATGATATAGAATATAAAACAAAAGAATAATAAGAATAAATGATAAATAAAAGGAGAAATGATAATCAATGATATAATAAATTCAAAGTATAAAAGATAAATTTAATATTAATATAAATAAAAAGAGAATAAATATAAAATGAAAATAGATATAAATGATAAGAATATAAAAGATGAATAAACACATAAACAAATACATCTAAATAGAAAAGAATAACAATAAGAAAATCTAAATAATATAAACATAAAAAACATAAAATAAGAATAATATAATAATATAGAGATAATAAGAAGAATACAATGATATAAATAATATAAACAGAGAAATAAATATAAAAAGAAATGAA
>NW_001915279.1:0-3395 GCF_000208925.1 Entamoeba histolytica HM-1:IMSS
TGAGTATGATAAGATATAGATATATAAAAATAACATAATAATAAAAGAATATAAATAATATAAGAATAAAACAAAACGATAAGAATAAAAATATATACATAACCTGAATCAAAATTCAACTAAATGAATGATAAAGCATACAAAATGACAAGAAGTAGATATAAAATATAACCATACATAAATGATTACAAACATTGTATTTATTCGACTTTTTTATTTTATTAAGAATAATATCATACAAAGTCGAATAATTTATTGAAGCAAAATACTTTGCACATCTATGTATCATAATTCATATCAAACTGTTGAAAATAAATTTAAAAAAACTCATTTAGTTTCTTTGATGGTTTTCAATTACTTCATCATAGTTTCTTGTAGAAATAGGAGTCCATGGTCCTTCTGATGATGTTCCATCGTTATACATAGTTATTGTTCTTTCAAATATTTGTTCTTGTTTATGAAGAGTAGTGTTAACAAGTTGTTTTATTTTTCCTCTTGGTCCAAAGAAGAAATACTCTCTTCCTCCAACCTCAACTAATTCATAATGTGGTGTTCTACCTATTTCTTTCACTTCTTTCTTTGTTTCTTTTCTTGTTCCTGTTGGTTTTTTAGGAAGAACAACTTGTTTAGTTTCAGTCTTTTCAACTACCCAATTAGTATAACTAACTTCTCCTGTGTATGTAACTCTTTTATTTCTTTTCAAATATCGAATTTCAACTGTTTGGATATTCTTTTCTTGTTTAATGATTTTTTCTTGTTTATCCTTTTCTTCAGTAATGCTCTGATAAACAGGATCACTTTTTTGTACTTCTTCTACATCAATTGGTGTTAATGACCTTATCCATGTCAACATCCCTACAATCTCATTTTCTGAATTGGTATTATCGAAACCAGAAGTACCTTTTGAATCAACAAAATACATTGGAAAATTAATGGTATCTTTTTTTCCAGTTATTTCCATGACGAGTTTCAACAATTCTTGTTGATATTTCTCTACTTTTGGTTTCTTCATTTCTTCAAAAACTTCTTTAGGAGTATAGCAATAGCATTTACTCCACACAATACAAACATGTCTCCAAAAGTCTGGTATTCGAAAAACATTCCATATTATTTTAACCATTGTTTTAATGTTTTGTGCAAATCGGTCTTGATTGAAATTCAAAACAATGACAATTGCTTGAAGCCCTTTTTGTTCTTTGATATAGTCAACCATTTGGTTCATGTATTTTCTTTCCATTCCTTCTGAGTCTTGTAATCCAGGAGTATCAATAACAAATACATCTCTTCTATCACTTTCTCCATATGAGCCAAGTGTTTGTTTAGTTTCTGATTTTGGGTCATTACTTTCTTTAAAAACATTCTTCTTCAAAATGAAATTACCAAGAGTACTTTTTCCATCACCTGTACTTCCAAGGATAAGTAATTTAGTTTGTTTAATACTCATTGATTGTTTTTAGATATTTAGTTGTTTAAAAGTAAGTAAACATAACAATTATTTGTTTATCAATTTGAAAATGATGTTTATTTAAAAAAAATATATATTTATTTGAAAGAATTTACTTCATTTCTTCACTTTTAAAAATTTTCATCGCATTATATTTTGTTTAAACGAAAAACTACAAAATATTTTTTAAAAATAAAATATTTTATCGAATGTTACATAACCATTATTTTAATTATTTTATTATAAAATAAATTTCTATTATTATTGTTTTTATTTGATTTTACATTAAAATTAGATTGAAGGTGGCACGTCTGAAACACCACACACGTACATTATTACAAATTCAAGCATCGACACTCCCAGTTATTATCTGGTTATGACGGTGTATTTGAATTAGGAATGTATTAGGTAAAGTTGCAAAGGGTGGAGCAAGATATTATGATAGAATATTACATGGTGTAATATAAGGAAGTACTAAAGTGTGGGTAAGACTAAAAGAAAATTAAACATAATAATATAATGAGAATGAAATAGTCTCTTCTCTCATTCATAAAATAAGAAAAAAGAAATTCCTTAAAATTAAGATAGAAAACAAACAAAGGCTTAAAAAGAAGAAATAAGCAGAAGAAGTTTGAAAAACCTTAATAGGAAAAATAAAGCAAAGAAGTGCTTTCCTCATTTTGCAAGACAAACCTAAATGATAAGTTAAACAAAGAGATTACTCTTTTTTTTTTAAAACAGCTCAGGGATTAGTCTCCCCTGAGCTAGGAAGAATAGATGAAAAATCTATTAACACTTAATTAAATACTTTTTTATTTTTTTATTTCTATTTCTAATTTACAATTATTTGATATGATATTTGAATTAAATGAATCATTTCTATTTCATTAACAGAAATAAAAGTATAAAACATTAAGTCTTTCATATTTTTTATAATTATTGTTTGTATGATTTAGGGGAAATTCTAATTTTAATTTTAATGATTTTAATCTTCTTGCTGATTCTTTATGTATTAATCCATTTATTGATAATATTACAGGTATTATTTCTACATATATTAATTCTCTATTGTTTCTTAATTTCTCTTGTAATTCTTTGTATTTATTTATTTTGTGAATATAATTTAATTCTAAATTATTATCTTGACATATAGCAACATCTATAATATATCATTTTCTTTTCTGTAATATTTTGATAATATATATCTGGTCTTCTAGCATGGAAAGAATTGTCATTAACCAATAAATCTTTATTGTAAGTTATAATCATTTCATCATTATTAATACATTTTGGAGGATTATTAAAGTCAATTGCATCAAATTCATTAAACTGTGTAATTAATATCTGTTTATATATTTGTTTACATACATATTCATGTTTTAATATTTGGTTCTTTTTCATTACATCCTAACAATATATGACTAATAGATGCTATTGTGTTATGGCAATGTTTACAATATTTTAAAGCATCATTTTGGAGTATTTTTGCTTTAATACTTCCTGTCATAGTTACTCCTTCTTGCATTTTTACTATTTGGAGGAATGCATTTCTTTTTATATTCAATGACATCCATGTGGCTACTGTTAATTTCTTATCATTGAAAGTGCCATTTGCACATCTTATATATTCACCACATTTCTTTTCTTTCCATTCACTTAAATATCTATCATTTAATTCATTATTTACAAATTCAAATATTTTCTTTACATTGTGCTTTCTTTCATTTAGTTCTATTACGTTCATTAATTCATTAAAATTAATCTTCTTACCAAATACTTTCTTCATTCTTTTAATTATTCAATTTGGATTTTCTTTTATTGCCTCTATCATTTCTCCTATTCCTGTGTTTGATCTCCACTTATATTTTAAGTATATTCTTATTATTTCTTTACCACATTCATCTCTTGCTGACATTATTCCTATTTCCAATTCATTCATTTTAACATATAG
>NW_001915279.1:3495-10622 GCF_000208925.1 Entamoeba histolytica HM-1:IMSS
ATTGGAGTTGTATTAATGATTTTCTTATTTGTTTATCTATCTTCTCCAATTCTCCTAGTTTCCATGGGACAATACAAAATCCATATCTTAGTTTGGAGATTATATCACTATTAATCTTTCTTATTGTATTGATGTTGCTGTATTTCATAGTGTTTAATGATGATGAAATAGAAGATACATCATTTAATATTCTTGTACAATATTTATTAATATTTATTTTATCTCCTATTTCTATACCAAGGTATTTATAAGGATTATCATTAGTTACTCTTGGTAGTTCAGCTAATTCTCCATTTATTTGACTATTAATATTAGTCATTATCCCACTCTTTTCTACATTAATTTTTAATATCCTATTGCATTAAATATTTCTTTAGTTAATTTGTGTGCTTTTTCCATTTCATCGAGGCTATTAGTTATTATCTTTAAATCGTCCATATACAATATGTGGTTTAACTTGACTTGTTTTTCTTCTCCATTCATTTTAATATTTAATTTGCTTATTTGTTTATCTAATTGTTTAGATAATATGTCAATAGATAATACAAATAAAAGTGGAGATAGGCTGTCACCTTGTATTATTCCTCTTTCTACATTAATCATACCTACACTTTCTTGATTATAATTAAATTAAGATATGTATTATTTAATATATATAATATACTATTAATTACTGCTAGTAGGATATTAAAATAAATTAAACATTGTTTAATCCATTGATGATTAATACTATCATATGCTTTGGAGACGTCATAATATGTTTCTACCCACTTCCATTTAGTCTTTAATAATAATTGATTGATTATAGTGTTGTATAATAATCCTTCTTTTGATGCATATGTATATTTCTTACATCCAATTTGATTTAATGATAATTGTTTTTCAATTGGATTTAACATCAATTGATTTTCTATTTTCATTTTTAATATTGACGTATACACTTTTAACAGACAATTTAAACAAGTTATTGGTCTGTAATTCTGTGTGTCTAATTTATCTCCTTTCTTATATATTAATATTGTCCTTCCTTGAATAAAATGGAGAAGTATTTCATTAGGATTGTTTAACCATTCATTAAATAATTTTAATAAATATTTCTTTGGTTGTTCTAAATATTTAATCAAAAATCCTTGTATTTTATCATTTTCAAATTATTTTTAAATTATTAATGAATTTAATATCACAATCTAATTCATTGGGAGTGATTATAGACATTCTACCATTAATTCTATTTTCATTTAATATTTCATATAAATTAATATTCAGGAAATCTATATTAGTGTTAGTTTCATAGATTCCTTTCCAGAAATTAATAATGGAGATATTATCTGGATATTCATCTCCTTTAGATTTATTTAGGTGTTTCATTTTCCATATTTCTTCATTTTATATTTGCATCTTATTCTTTTCCAATTATTCTTTCTTGCTTCTATTTCTTTTCTTTTCATCTTTCGGAGGTATTTATAATAGTTTATTTGTTCAATTGTTTTTATTTTAATATGATATATATCATTTTTCTTAATATGTAATATTCTTTTCAATTTCATATATTGTTTATTATGAAGTAAATCTCTTAATCTACATATTTTTGATTGTAATATCCTTTCTATACTTCTCTTTCCACTTCTTTCTTGTTTATTTTTATTAATTATGTTAATAGTTGAAGCTACAGATTTAATATAATGGTAATAATCATCTAATGTATTGATTATTATTTCATTTTTATTAATAATATTAATTATTTGATGTACTTTCTTCTTATTGTAATAGTAGTTAATAAATTGTACATCTTCTTGTTCTTTCATTTCTTCTTCTTTAAATATTTTCATTACCTCCTCTTCTTATATTTCTTCTTTCTTGTTCATTCTAGTTATTATTTCTTTTAATTCATTATCTTTCCATTGATGTTTTATTATTTCTTCCTCCATTATTCTATTGATTTCTCTTTTATTTTCATTCTTTATTTTAAATGTCTTCTTCAGTATTTCTTTATATTCATTAATATCATTTATTTTAATTTCAAATTCATGTATTAATCTTTCTATTATTTCTTCTTTTAGTTGACCTCTTAATTTTCTTTCAAATAATTTTAGAGCAAAACATTTATAAAGTGTTAAAATTTCTTCTTCTCTATCTGTTTGCTTCATTTGTTTTTTAATTATCTAATTCAAATGTGATGATATTCTTATGCTGAATATCAATTTCTTCAATGGATTTCTGCGTTAACTTTCTTTTTTGGAAGAACATCTTCACTTGATGATATTTCATCAGCTACTACCACATTAGGGGTGAGGTCATTTACTATTTGTGTTTCAGATGAGTCTGTTATATTGTAATTTACCTCATCTTTATTCTTTTCTTCTTGTGTATTTTTATTTTCTAATTTAGATAATTTATCTTTCAGGAAGAGTAATTGTTGTGTTAAATTGTTTACTTCAGACCTTTTCCTTTCAGATTCAGCATGGAATTTGAATATTTTTTTTATCACACTCGTTGTTTTTTTGTGCTTATCTCCTTCTCATGCTTCTTCTTTAATGTCATAATATCCTTAGTTAGTTTCTTATGGTTTGGTCTTTTATTTGTAATTCCTTTTTCATTTCTTCTTTCTCTTTCATATCCTCCACTTTTTTCAATTCTTTTATTCTTTTTTCCTTTTTACTGTTTTCTTCTTCCTTTTCTCCAATCATCTTTTATTTTTATTAAACTCTTTATCATCGTCTTCTTCATTTTCAATACTCATTACATAGTTATTGTATATTCTATTGTCATTAATCTCATTTGGGTTGTACTGTTTATTGTCTTCTTCCATCGTCATACTAATAGTCTCTTCTTCCTTTCTGATTGTTTTTGTTTTTTTTTTTTCTCGTGCAAGAAAATACCATCTTCTCCATATTGTTGATGATGTATATTCTTTAATCTTGGTATTTTTAATTTCTTCTACTTCTTGTGGTATAAGTATTTTAATTTCTTCTTCAAAGAGTTTTTTCCAATATTCTTGATTTTGTATTTCAATCATTTCTTTTCTTTGATTTCTGTTTTGTTTCTTATTTTGATATTGTTTATACCTTCTTTGTGTGTTATTGTGGTACTTGTTTTTCTTATATTGATATTGTTTATTTCTGTTGAAATTATTATTATTATCAAAGTGTTTATGACGATGATTATAATTGAAGTGATGAGTGAAACGATTTGTATCATCTATGTTGTGATATTTATGGTAATAATTGTTATTGTAATGATTAGTGTGATTATTCATGTATCTCTATCCATACAGATAATACCTATTTTCACTCATTCTCTCTATCATTTATATTTCTTGGTTGATGTGAAATTCTTCTTTGATTATTTGTTTTTCTATATTTTTGTGGTGTCTCTGACATGCTATATTCGAATATATTCAGAAATACACAAAAATAATAAATAAAAAACAAATCAATTATGATTAACCTTATCTTTAGGTTTTTCATCATGTTGAGAAGTGAGTGAATCAGTTTCATCAAAATGCTTTATTTCTATTGAAATATTGTTTTTGCAAGCATGTTCGACTTAAATGATTCATCATTTAAGTTGTTGCTTGACTTTTATTTTGATTTTGATGAGTAATATAATATTTCTCATTCTTTATATGGTTGTTTTAAGGATAGTATATCCATAATCTAATGATTATGACTCATCTCCTTTATCTCCGATACCACTTAAAAAACACCATTCATTGATAATATTATTATATTCAAATGTACATACAACAGTAACAATAATATATGCATCTTCTTTAATAAATTATAATTCTTGATAAATAATAAACCCTTAGTAAATAATAATCATTATAATTAATAATGAATAATATTATTACATAATAACTACTCATAATAAATATTAATAAATAATAACAAGTTAGTTTTGAATAGATATTATCTCACCAAAGGCATGTCATGACCAGATGAAAACTGAGATATTCGAAGGATAGAAATATTTTGTGGTTGTATGTGATGTCTCTGACATGCCATCTTCGAATCCCTTATCTCAAGAATACCAACAAGAAAAGAAATAAATAACAAATAAATGAATAAGAAAGAATGATTCTTTGTTGTATTTTTCAAATTAATATTAAATATTAATAAATTAATGAAATGAATAATAATGATAATAATGTAATTTAAACAAAATGAAATAAAAAGAATGATAAATAATCAATGTTTCAATGAATAAAATATTATTTAATATTCATATTTCATAAATTAATTAATTATTTCATTTATTATTCATTTTATTTAAATTATTGTTTATTTAAAATATAAACTATCATATTTTATAATAAATTATTCAAAATAAATTTAAATAAAAATTCATTTACTTTCTTTAAGTGGTTTTAAATTATTTCATCAAATTGTATTGTAGAAATACAATCATATCGTCTTTCTAATGATGTTCAATCATTATACATATTTATTAACTTTTTAATTATTTCTTCTTTATGATGAATAGTACTGATAAAATATTTTCTAGTTCTTCATGTTCAATAAATTCAATATCTTCTTTTATAAACACAAATATTTTGGTAATTTTGTTTTCTATTTCTTTCTTTTATTTTATTTCTTATTCTTCTTCCTGTTGATTTTTTAGAAAGAATAAATTATTTAATTTCAGTTCTTTCAATTTCCAAATCACAATAATTGATTTCTTCTATATACTTCATTCTTTTGTTTCTTTGAAATTTCTTTATTTTTATTTATTTGGTTATGCTTTTCTTGTTTAATATTTTGTTCTTTTTCTTCAGTAATACTCTGATAATCAATATCTCTTTTTTCAACTTCTTCTACATTAATTAATGTTAATAATAGTATCATTATCATCACCCTTACAATTCCATTTTAGCTTTGTTTATTATAATAACAATATAAACATTTTGACTCATTAAATTACATTGGAAATGAATATTTTCCAGTTATTCCATTAAAAATTTCAATAATTTTTGTTGTTATTTATCTACTTTTATTTCCTTCTTTTCTTCATGAACTTCTTTATGGATATAACATTAACATTTAATCAACACGATACAAACATGTCTCTAAATGTCTAATATTGGAAAAAACATTCTATATCATTTTATTCATTGTTTTATTATTTTATGAAAACCTTGATTGAAATTCAAAACAATATTAATTATTTAAATTTCTTTTTATTCTTTTTTTAATATAATCAACTATTTATTCATATATATATTCTTTTCATTCTTCTGTGTCTTGTAACACAGATATAATAATAAATATATCTCATTTATCACTTTCTCATTATGTTCATTTTATTTATTTAGTTTCTGGTTTTGCGGTATTATTTTCTTTTAAAAACATTCTTCTTAATTTTGAATTTACAAAATGTAATTTTCAATCACTTATATTTCAATTAACAAATAATTTAATTTATTTAATATTCATTGATTGTTGTTAGTTGATAGTCATTTTAAATAACAATTAAACATGTCAATTATTTATTTATCAATTTGATGAATTGAAGTTATTTATTATTAAAAAACATTTCATTTTCATTTGAAATAAATAACTACAATTCTTCATTTTTTTAAATATTCTTCACAACATATTTTATTTAAATGAAAAACAACAAAATATTTTATCGAATGTTACATAAACATTATTGTTGTTTTTATTTAATTTTTACATAAAAAATATATTTTTGAAATAAAAAGAAATAGAAAATATTTAAAAATAAATGAATAAATTTATCGATAATTTAACATGACAGTTTGTTTTTGTTTATTTGTTTGAAATACAAACATCATTAAATAAAAATAAATTTGTAATGTTATGATTAAATTAAAATGAATAAATAATTTTACATATTTTTGAAATATATTTATTATTATAATTTTTAATTTCCATTAAACAATTATTTATTTTTATTTAGTGACAATGATTATATTTTTATTCATAGATTATTAATTAGAATGAATGATGATAATGTTGTTAAATAATCAAAATAAAAGAATGAAATATGATTAAATTATTTATTGTTTCATCTTCAATGAACAAAAATATTAACACTATTGATATTTTAATATTTAAATAATGATTATTTTAACATTTTAACATTGATTATTTCTTCTATTATGTTATTTAATGTGACTTTATTTGATTTTCATTTCATTTGATTCTTATTTTAATTTATTTTATTCATTATGTATTTATAATAATTATTTCTTTTCTTTTCTCTTTTATTTCTTATTCTTATTTTATTATCTTATTTTTCTTTATCATTTCTTATCTTTATTAATTTAATTGAATTGAATTAATGTTGTTAAAACATTAAATAAATAATAACAACAATCATTAAATAAAAAGAAGATAAACAAATGATATTATTTATTTTCTATTTTTCTTTATTCATATGAGAATAATCATCTCTTTATATTTTATTATTGTTTATTCTTCTTTTATTATTTAGTTTTTCATTAATATGAATATTGATTTTCTATTCATTCTTTTATTTAAATTGAATTGATTTCTTTTTGATTTTCATCAATTTAATTATTCTCATTAAATTATCATTTCTTTATTTCTTATTTTATGTTGAATATTTCATTATTATTATATTATTATGTATAGTTTCATTTATTATTAATACCTTCATTTATATCTTTTTCTTTTCTTATTATTATTTCATATTATCTTATTTAATTTTTTCTATTATTATTTATTATATTTATTATTAAATTACTTCATCATATTCAATTATTATTTGATATTTCATTATTTGATTTTGTATTAATGTTTGTGTGTTGTTTCTGATTTTCATTCTTCATTTCTCATTCATTTTCATTTAATAAAATAGAAGAATACAAATAATGAAAGAAGATAAATAAAATAAGAATAAAATAAGATAAAATCAATGATATTGTTATTATATTATTATGTTATTTTAGTTTTGATTTTAAATTTATTATTTTATTTTTATCTTTTATAATCATCATTCATTTCTTCTTTTTGTCATTTCCTCTTTTCTAAACATCACTGAATTTATTCTATTTCTTTCCATTTCATTCTATTTTCTTTATTCTTGTTGTTATTTTAATTAGTTCTTCTTTTATCATTTGTTATTTCTTGTTTATTCGT
>NW_001915278.1:0-10785 GCF_000208925.1 Entamoeba histolytica HM-1:IMSS
TTTTGAAATAAAAATAAATCATCATTTGATATTATTATATTTGATAATAAATTATATTATATATTAAATACATCATATTTCTTTATTATTTATCTTTCTTTTTATTATTTCATATATTAAATTATTATTCATTCATTTATTATTTATATTTCATTTATTAAATAAAATGAAAATGAAATTGTAAAATATCAATCAATTAAATATTCATGAATAATAATTTATTAATATTTAATAATTGAAATAACAAATAATAAAGTAACAATAATGATATATTCAATATATTCTTTATTTGATTTGTTCAATATTAGATTATTCTATTTCATTATCATTTCATTGTCATTTCATTATTTTATTTCATTTATTATTTTTTAAAATCAAATAAACAATAATATTGATATTCATTCATCATATTCATTTAATATAATAAATATACACAACATTTCAGAATAAATAATGAATATTTAACATTTAAAATATTGATTTATTCAATATTTTATTCAACATAAATTCAATAAAACATATATTTAGATAATACACAAATGAAATAATAAAGAAATATACAATACTCAAGAACTAATAAAAAGAAATAAAAAGAATGAATGAAAATAAAATTGATAAATAATAGAAGAAAGAAATAGAAAAACAACGAAAAACAAATAATATAAAAAGAATATAAATATATAAAAGAATAAAAAGTAGAAGAAGAATATAAAAATAATAAAACACAAAGAGGCAATAAAAGAAGAAAAGAAGAAATAAAAAGTGTATTTTTAATGTAAAAATTACAAATATTCAATAAAAGTGTCTAATTTAATGATGTAAAATAAGTAATATTATTTTATTGATGAAAAATATTTTACTCTTTTTATGTTATTATTTATATGTATAACTTCATTATGATGTTTATTATATATTCAATCATATGTGTTATGTTATTATAACATTTAATAAGTGATAAAATATAAATGAAAATGTTATGAATATATGAAATTGAATATAAAACAAAAGAATAATAAGAATAAATGATAAATAAAACGAGAAATGATAATCAATGATATAATAATAAAATCAAAATATAACAGATAAATTTAATATTAATATAAATCAAAAGAGAATAAATATAAAATGAAAATAGATATAAATGATAATAATATAAAAATGATAATAATATAAAAATGATAAAGATGAATATTCAAATAATAAAATACATTTAAATATAAAAGAATAACAATAAGAAAATCTAAATAATATAAACATAAAAACATAAAATAAGAAGAATATAATAATATAATAATATATAGATAATAAGAAGAATACAATGATATAAATAATATAAACAGAGAAATAAATATAAAAATACGATAGATAAATAACATATAAATAAAAGAATATGAATAATAAAAATAAATATGAATAATCAAATAATAATCTACTTCATTAATATTTCATACAAAATGAATACAATTGATAATAAAATATAAACATAAATATTTATATATTCTGTATTTATCATACTTTTTATTTTTTTATTTTTATTTGTTAGGAGCAAAATATAATAAATGGAAAATTCTATGGATGCAAATTTTTTTGCATCTTTTTTCTTTTTTGTAAATTATTTAGATGCATTTTTTCTTTGCTAATTTTCGTACCCGATTTTTCATATATTCTTCCTAGTTTAGCGGAGACTAATCACTGAGCTGTTTAAAAAAGAGTAATCTTTTTGTTTAACTTATCATTTATGTTTTTCTTGAAAAATGTTAAAATCACTTCTTTGTTTTATTTTTTCTTATTAATGTCTTCTCATCCTTCTTCTGCTTAATTCTTCTTTTTAACCTTTTGTTTATTTTCTATCTTAATTTTAAACATTTTCTTTTTCCTTTTTTCTTAATTTTATGAATGAGAGAAGAGAGTATTTCATTCCCATTATATTATTATGTTTAATTTTCTTTTAGTCTTACCCACACTTTAGTAGTTCCTTATATTACACCATGTAATATTCTATCATAATATCTTGCTACACCCTTTGCAGTTTTACCTAATACATTTCTAATTCAAATACACCGTCATAATCAGATAATAACTGGGAGTGTCGATGCTTGAATTTGTACTAGGGTTTGTGTGGTGTTTCAGACATGCCACCTTCGATCTCCCCAAATAGTATAAAAATACAAATAAACAACAGAAAGATAATAAAAAGAAAATAAAGAAACTACACATTCATTTAATATAAATAAACAAAATAATCATCAAAACCACTTTTATTTAATAATACACTATTTAGAAAAGCATTAAAATATTAATCTTACTCCTGATTATTTATACAAACTCAATTCTTCTTTTAATAGTTTTGTTGATGCTCAAAATTTAACAGATAAAATGAATTAATTAAATAACCGATTGCATTGATAAAAATTAATGAAGTATCAAATAATTTTATCAGTTTACTCAAATTTAAAAATAGTGTTGAAAAATGAATGGTTATTTGATGAAAAATGATATTAATGAATATTTAGGAATTATTGTCACAGAAGATAATAAATATGTTGTTAATCAAGGAACTACTTCTGAACATAAAACTAATCATAAAATGTATGAAATAGAAAAGTACAAAATTATAATGATAATGAATGAAGAAGTTATAATTTAAACAATAAGAAAAGAAGAAATTGAAGAATGTTACAATGATAAATTGAACTAATTTAATAGTTTTGTTAATATTTTATTGTTTCAAATAAATGATAATTTGAATAAAAAGAAATAAAATAAACAATAATGAATAAATAGTTATAACATTCTTATACATTATTCAGTTGTATAATTTTATCATTATTCATAAATTAGAATATTAATACTTGTTAAATTTACATTAACATCATTGAAATATTCTACATTATTTATTTTTATTTTATTAAAATTATTATAATAAATAAACTCATATTCATACATTCTTTATTTTAATTATTAAAATAACATATGATTATTGTGTTTATTCAAAAAACTATTTAGTATCATTTCAAGTCTATAAAATGCATTCTATTCTTTTCTTCTTCTATTTCTTTTATTTATCTTTATTTTATTAAACAAAAATATATTTTAAATTATTCTTTCTTCAATTAGAGAATTAGTGCGATTATTCCAATAATAACCATGCTTACGTTTATTATGCTTATTGGTAGTGCATTTGAACAAACGTCTTCAATACATTTGTTTTTGATATAATCAAATTTATATCCTGAATCACAATATGCCAATACACATTTTGTACTCCATTCTCCATTATCTCCACATTCATATCCTCCATGTCCATGCTTTTTATTAATTTCTTCATCACATTTTTCATCTCTTTTAACTAATCTTTTATTCTTTGGATTACATTTCGTTTTATATTTCTCTACTATTTTCTTTGTTTCTTCTTCAAATTCTTTTATCTTATCGTTTGAAAATTGATAAATATCCACTCTTTCATCAATCATATCAATTAAAAATTCTCTAGGAATTGTTTCATCATATTTATAATTAAATCTGTATGTTTCTGTAAAAGTCAATTCCAATTTATATCCATTTTGTTTTAAACTATTATTTGAATCTATTTCATTAATATTAAAAATATCTTCAGTTGGTGATACTCCTACTTCAAATTCTTCATCTTTTCCATATGGATCACCATCAAATCCTACAAGAATAGCTCTTCCCCATTCTTTTAATCCTTTTGTTACCAATGAACATGCTGAATGACAGTATGAATCTGTATAAACTACTATTTCTGTTGGTTTTCTTGGATATCTTATTAATTTCAATTTTGGATAACGATATAAATACTCATTCAATTCAGAAAATGTACTACTATTCACTATTGATGGTTGTGTAACTTTATGTTCAACATCTCCATATTTAATAATTCTTGGTTTTGTATACCATGATCCAAGTTTTTTTCAAACCACCCCTACGTTCTCTGCTTTCACATGTTTCTGGATCACATATGCGTATACCATATCCATGTTTCATTTTATTTTCTGTAATTCCTGATATTCTTGCTGAAAGTATATAATCAAAATCATCATATGGTGATAATACTTTCTCAATTATTTGTGCAAGTGGTACAGTTTTTTCTTTATAAAATTCTGATGAATAACCTCTTCCATTTTGTGGGAATATTACTTGAATTGGATAATCATTTGAATCAAACTTATCAAGACATTCAGTTAATTTATCCAAATAATTATCCCACCAAAAAAAACTTTTTACAATTAATGTATTTACTTTGTTGCTTGTTGTTAAACAACATATTTCTTCATATTCAGAACAATTAGGTTTATATTCATCATTTTCTTGTTTTATTCTTTTTCTTTCATTTCCTTCTTCAGATTTTTCTTTCCTTATTCCATTTCGTATTCCTCTTCTTTTACTTCTTTCAAATGCTTCTTGGAATGTCTGCTCCCAACTATCATTCACGACATACATATTATAATTAACTGTTAGTCTTTCTCCATTTTCCCATATAATTGTTATTGGTGTATTTAAATATTCTTTTGTTAATGGTAATCTACCCAATAATCCATATGTTATTGCTGATTTTGCTTCTGTAAATTGTGCATGTGGACATTTTAGTCCTACATATTTCTTTCCAAATTTCCGAATAAAATTAAATGGATCTTCTCCATTTATTGTTATAACTGATACATTCTGATTATTTATAATTTCTTCTGGTACGTCAACCCCAACAGAATAAGTAGTAATACGAGGAAGTTCATTTCGTGGATTTAAATACATTTTCTTATCATTATCTATATTTATTGTAAATGGAAGAAAATATCTGAAACGTCTGAATTCTGAATTTGGTTTTTTAAGAGAATAATCTATACTAAAAGCTAAGTTAGGGTCTCTTGTTGAAATAATAAGATTTTTTATTTCTGAGTAAAACTCATACAGACTTGTTGTTTTTGTATTTATTTTATCTAATTCTGAATCAATATCCACTTTCTCATAATAATTATTTGAAAATGATGGTTGTGGTGGATTTTTTAATATGTCTTTAAATACATATGCATTTAAATAGTACTTCAATTCATTAATAATATCAGTATTTTCATCCTCTGTTGTTTGAATGGATTCAATACATTCAAATGCACTATCAACTGTTTCTATATGATTCCAACTAAACCTTGTTTCATTACACTGTTTTGATAAAGAAAAAGAAATAAATAGAAGTAATACAATATTCATATATAATGATTATATCGTTCTAGTTTTATGTTTAAATATTCACTTATCCTTTCTTTCATTTACCCTATTTTATAATTTATTCATAACTTCTTCAATTTCTTTTTTCTTTTTTATGTTTATTTTTATTTAAACATCACTCACTATTCTTTTTTCATGTTTTATTCTTATTTTTATTGAAACAACATTCGTTTTTGTCGTATTTGTTTTTATTTTATCGTTATGTATTTTATTGTTTTTACTCTTATTTCCTTTTCTTTATTTTATTATTTTACCCCCTTTTTTATTTGTTTGATTCTTTATATTTTCATTGTTTTATTTTTTATTACTCTTTATCTTTATTTGTTTGAAAATATTAATGATTTTCTTATTTCTTTTATATTTTATATTTTATTCTTCTTTACTCCATTTATTCTTATTTCATGCTCATTCGACGTTATTGTTAATTATTTATAATTGTAACTACTTTTTCACATTTATTTTACTCATTTGAAATTATCATCAGTTTATTATAATTTCAAATGAGTCAATATGAAAATAATAAACAACAATGAAAGAAATGAAGATGAAAGAAATGAAGATGAAATAAATGACAATAATAAAATAATAATCAAATGAATAAACACATGAAATATAAAACAGTGATGAAATGGTTAATATTTATTATTTCATTTTATTGTGAATTATTTTAATCAATTTATTCTTTTGTTTTTTTCATTTTGAAATGATAAATAAATCATTTAAATTATTTAAATAAAGAAGAAAAGAATATAGAAATAAAACAATTATTTGATTAATATAATCACACTTATTTATTAACAAGAAATGAAAATATAAAATAGCATAATAAACATAAATTACAATAAATTCAATTGAAATATAATTATTTTGATTTATACAATTATTTAACATTTCATTTATACAATGTTTCAAATGATAATATACAAATAACAATAAAATGATAAAATTAAATATTTAAAACAAATGAACATCAAAATAATAATTCAATAACATGATAAAAGAATAATAAAATAAAATTCATTTCTATTTTCTTATTTATCTTTATTTTTATATTATTATTACTCTTTTATTTTCTTCCTATTCATTTTGTATATTTATTCTACTATTTTGTTTATATTCTTATAATTTCTCTTTATTCATTTCTTTTTTATTTTTATTCTTATTTTATTTCTAATTTCAATATTCAATTATTTTAAATTAATTTCCTTCACTTAAACAATGACACATTCATCATTACAATATATCTTTTTCAACACCACATTCTTTTTTAATTCGTTCGGACATCCTTCATAACATTCATGTCATATTTCACTAACACTTATTGGTATATTAATTGCTGTTAATTTTGTACATCCAGAAAATAATTATTTACTATCACTTCAATATTTATTGGTGTATTGATTTGAAGAAAAACATTCATCGGCTATTCCATAAAATTCTTTTCTAGTATTTTTCTTTCCATATTTTTTCTATGTCTTTCACCCTAAAAATAGTTTATTATTTTATAGTTATTTCATCTTCTTTAAATATTGTTGAATGAAGAATTATCATTCTTTCTAAATTATTCCAGTGATGTTTATTATTCTTTTATTTTATCATTACATAATCATAAAAATAGTATTTTCTTTCGTTTTCAATTATGTAAATATGAATATGTCGTTATTTTTATCGTATTATATCAACACAAGTATTGTTTTATTGTTACTTATATATTTTCATCTCATAAATTATTTCTTTTTCTTTCCTTTTTCTTTTTTATTTATTACATCCTTTTATTTTTCTGTTTGTTGTCTTAATTCATTTTATTCATTTTGTACATCTATCTTTCATTCTTCTTTTTATTACTTCTTTTATATTTTAATGTAAATTAAAATTTTTCATAATTTTATTATATGCTCTATTTCATTATTTGATAGAAAATACTTTTATCCATTTGTTGACTTGAATTTCTTTAAATTAAAAACTGATCAAAACAACCAACATATTTCTTATTTCATTCTATTTTCTCTATTGTTTATTTTTTTAATTTTATCGTTAATACTATTTCTTTGTTTCATCATTTCAAACATCATTATTTCTGAAATTATAATAACATTGAAGGGGTAATGGTTATGATATAAAATATTGTATTTTTTATTTCAATTCTTTTCTTTCGACTAAAAAATGAAAAACATGAAATATCCCAAAAACATTAAACATAACAACAAAAGAGAAAATCATATCAACAGATAAATGTAAATGATAATAGAATGTATGAAATATGTATTATTTGTATAATCAGATATACACTAATCATAATTATAATTATATGAATCATTTCATTCATTTTATCATTATAAACATTTTAATAAAAACAATGAAAATAAACAGAAAATAACAAATAAAAGAAAATAAGTGAATCACACGTTGTTTAAACGAAGAAATTTTGAAAATACATCAGAAGTGTAACTAGAATATTCAACGATAAGAAATTAACAATAACAAAATAGAGATTATTGAATATAAAAAGAAATACATTTCTCAAAAGAGTAAAGATACAAGAAAGAGTAAGTATTACAGAAATATTAATTCTAAAATACTCGTCAATGTTTCATTAAAACCACAATTTGATTCGAATCATATTCACTTTCTTTTATTATTTATTTCTCTTTTTTCTTCGTGTTTCATCTTTCATTTTATTGTGAATGAATAAAATACATTGAATATCAGTATTTTTGTTTATTTAATAAATTTATTCAACTCTTTTTGATTTTATCTTTTACAACTTTCTTCTTTTTTAACTATTCATTTGGTTTTATGGTTATATTATTTTATTCATATTACACACATCTAAAAAGTATTTAATTGAAGTATATCATATATATAACTTTAACATTTTGTTGAGTATTATCAGAAACTCTTTATTCATTAAAATTATTATTGATATAACTCATTTTAATATCATATCTTTGTACATTTAACACAATTCTTTAATATTTTATTATCATTTTATTCAAATTCTGTCAAAATGAATATTAACAACAAATATGAATCAATTAACTTCTTTATGTTTGAATTTGACTTACCAGTTATTTTTAAATATTCTTTTGAATATTAAAATTACTTAATAAACTTTAAATCACATAAATAAACAAATATATTTAATTTTAATTGTTTTATTCTTTGTTCATTTCATATTTTATCATTTATTCATTTTTCAAATACATTATAAAAATACACAAAATGAAGTTTGTTATTTTACAATTAGAGAAGAAGAAAATAAATTGTACAAGTTATAGTGTTTCATTCATTATGTAAAATATCAAATGAGAATTACTTTAAAAAAAAACAAATGACATTCATTGTTGTTTATAATTGTTAATAACATAAAACTATTCTTTCTTCTTTCAAATAATTTTAAAGGAAATGACAATTTTCATACATCTATTCTTATTTTAATTACATTGTATTTGATTTCTATTTTGAATTTATTCATTATTTCTTTATTCATATTATACAATTAAATTCAATTGAAAATAAAATCATTTTATTTCCATAATACTCTCATCTCGTTGCATTTTATGAATTATGAAAATAATCAGATTATTTATAAAAACAATAAAATGATATAAACTTATAATTATTCTTATTTTCTCATAAAATATTTAAAATCATTATTTATTTCATATATTCATGAATGTGTCAAATAATAACATTTTTATTGTTGTACTTGAAATTTCGTCTGTAATTAAATATTATTGATAAAAAATAAAGTCAAATTGATGTTTTATTCATTAATAAAATGAAATAAAATTAATTTAATTAATTATTTCTGAATTAATTCTCTTTTCTTCTTGTTTATTTAATCATTTTTGATACATTATTAATTTATTCTTCATTAAAACTTCATTTATTTCAAATAAATGATATTTTCATCATATTTTATAGTTTCTGATTTTCATTTTATTATATTTGAATAATTATAACAATATTCAATTATATGAATTTAGATAATACTTCATTCATCATTTCTAATTCTTCTGTTTTATTGTTTATTAGTCTTATTTCATTCATCTTTATTTCTCTTGTTTCATGTTATTAGAAATATAATACTTTTCCATTTAACACAACAATGTTGAAATATCATTTTCTTTTCAATATTTCAAAAACCATTCTATAATTTATTTAATTCTATTGAAAATATGAAATTATTATCTGAGTTGATACAATAACATCATTCTCTCTTTTATTTTTTATTCATTGAAAACTATTCAATTATAATTCAATCATTTCTATCATCTTTTAAGTTATGTCATATTGTTTCTTGTGTTGATGATTTTAGATTCTCATTTATATTAATTATTTTCTTCTTCAAAATAAAAGTACCATTCAAATTATACATTCATTTATTCTTCAAATCATTGTTATTTTGAATTGTATAATATTTTCACTATTCATTTGTTGTTTTTATTTATCAGATGGTTAAATGATACCTTCCAATGAAATATTATAAAACACATTTCATTTAACTGTTGTTAAAAATAAATAAATTTGTTAAATTAACAATTTCATTCATCTAAAATCATTCTATATGAATATTTATTTGTTAAATTATACAATTAAAGAAATATGAAATGTTTGATGAAATAAAATAATTGAAATAAACAAAATCTAATGATAATTAATTAATAGAAAATAATAAATATTCATATTCAATTTAATAAAATAAAGAATATGAATAACTTATTTATTAATTATTATTACACTGATAATTTAATTTGTCTGTTCATTTGATGTTTTATATTAAAATTAATAATTAATGTGAATAATATTTCAATTTATTTTATATTCATTAATGTGAATAATATTAGTTTAAAAATATAAAATAATAGTCAATTATGATATTTAGATAGTATGAATATCAAATAATTTACAAATATTACAAAATAATGATAAATAAAATAATAAATACATTTCATCAATGTAATTTATGATAATATTAACAATAATTGAATATTCTGTTCAAATATGATAATATATTTTATTAATGTCTTATCATTTTATTAATTTTTATTTCAATGAATATAACTATTAATGATAATTGATTCATTGTTTAATTCATAATAAAATGTATTAATCAATTTTATTGAATAATCATTACAATAATTAATATTAAATAAATAGAAAAGAATTGATTTAAATGAATTAAAATGAAATTTGTAAATTGAATAATTGTATTTATTAATTGGCTCTTTGGAATAACAACTGTTTTATGTTTAATGAATGAAAATTATGAAAATGAGAATGAGTAAAAATAATTATTAAATTAATTGAATTGAAAATGAGAAATATCAATGACTTGAAAAATACGAAAATTAGCAAAGAAAAAATGAATCTAAATAATTTACAAAAAAAGAAAAAAGATGCAAAATAATTTGTATCAATAGAATATTCCATTTATTATATTTTACTCCTAAAAAAAAAATAAAAAATAAAAAATATGATAAATACAGAATATATAAATATTTATGTTTATATTTTATAATCATTTATATTTGTATGAAA
>NW_001915277.1:0-3749 GCF_000208925.1 Entamoeba histolytica HM-1:IMSS
ATAAAACAATAAATGAATATAAATTAAATATAAATAAAATAAAATATAGAAGAAACAAATATTATAGAATAATATAAATGAATGAAGGAGAAGTTGTTCACAATGAATTATTTAGATGAAAAATGAATTATTTTGATTAATTTATTATGTTGAACATTGTCTTCTTTATGAAATAACATAATTGAATTAACTATATTTTTGTATTTCATTTTTAAAATTAAGTTTTGTTGAAAAGAATGGAATTGAATTATTAAATACATTATAACATAAATACAAAATATAAAAATAAATAGTATCTCTATTTCATTGTTGTTTTCAATAAAAGTAATGATGAATATCAAATAATTTAATGTTTGAATACGATTGTTTTAATTTTTTTGAAATAAATTTAATTGTATTAACATTACATATCATTAAAATAATTCTTTTCATTTGTTATCATAAATATTAATTGTATTTAATTAAATTATTAATTTTGAAATAACATATATTCATTAAACATTAAAAGAATACAATTTATTAAAGTCATGTATATTTTAACATAAAATAAATTCAATTATGTATATTAATATATTCATAATTAAACACGTGAGGAATAAATATGAATATTCATTTTGGTTTTTTAAATAATTTTACAGTACTTATTTAAATTCATATGTGATAAAAATTTATTGTTTTTATTTTATCATTTTGGGTTGTAATTGTAATGAAAGGAAAAGTAAAAAAGAGAAATGAAATAAT
This sequence comes from Entamoeba histolytica HM-1:IMSS, assembly GCF_000208925.1. Classification (NCBI taxonomy): domain Eukaryota; phylum Evosea; order Mastigamoebida; family Endamoebidae; genus Entamoeba; species Entamoeba histolytica. The sequence continues at coordinate 742 of NW_001915277.1, forward strand.
TTTATTGTTGTTCAATAAAAAGAATAAAATGTGATAAGAACAATAAATGAAATTAAAAATATTCTATTTTTAGTATTTAAATTAAAATGATGATAAATAATGATGTTTAATATTTTGAGAAATACAATAAAAATGGATAATTCCAATGTAAAAATATTGTTTTAATAATAATTCTATTTTATCAATTTTAAAATGATGAAAGTAGTATTGTTAATTAGAAATAGTTGGTAAAAGTGTAATGATATCGATGAGTATTTAATATTGAACTTTAAAAGAGTTAATTCATTAAATGATTAATTTAATACTTTTATTAATTACATTCTCATTTGGAAAGAAATATAATAAATACAACGAATATATCTCAGTTGTAGATATTGTTGATAATGTATTTGAATGTATTGATGAATTAATACTTTCAGAATATAATAAATAATCAGTGATTAATGAATTGAAAAGGAATTTAGAATCATATATATACAAAGATATATTGAAGAATCAACCAACTGGTTTATATCATTATGAAAAAGTAAATATTGATGATTGATTAAGTAAAATAAATATGACTAGTGGAAGTGTATATGATTTTTATTCACAAATTCAAATTTTATTTATTTAAGCAAAAGATCCTTTGTTATCTCTTCAATAAAACAAAATCATGGTTCATAAAGAAAAACATATGTATCTTATTCATAAATATTATTATAAAAATGTGCAGATTGATGTTCCAACACAAATAGAAAATAATAAAGATACTTATGTCAAATCAATAAATGGAAAAGATCAATTTGAAATTGTTAGAGACATTGGAAAGAAATAAAGTTCATTTAAATATTCCAATCTTGATAATTCATTTACTCAAGGAAAATTACTTTTATTACCATTATCAAAAGAATATTCAATGTGCCGTTAAGAAACACATTGAAATGGTGAAAATGTTGATGTTCAATATAAGTTATTGAAATTATCACACTCTCAATGAATAAAACAAGAAGATAAAATCTTTCTATCAACAAAAGAAAATTACACAAATAACATAGTAAGAGAAGTGAATATGGTGATAAAGATGATAATATTTATTGTAAAGTATATAATAATACTCTTGTTATTAATGGATATGGTATTGATAATGACTTATACTTAATTCAAAAATGGTTAGAATTATTTGATTCAAAGGAATATCCAATTTAAATTATTCTTCCATAGAATAATGATTGAAGTGAAGAATTAGGAATATGGATTTAAAAATCACTAGCACCATACTATGATATAAATTTACTTTCATCATCAAGGGAATCTTATAATACAGCTTCAATATTAAAAAGGTTATATAGAATATTTTGTTGGTTCAAAAACTAGTGAGAAAAGATGAAGTTATTGTGATGAATGAATAGAAATATAATGTTGTATGTGTAGAAGCACTAAAGATGATGATGCATTTTTATTTTATAAATAATGTATTAGAAGACAGAGAAAATGGTATGCAAAACCAAATATTATTAAATATAATGATGTTAAACATAAAATTATACAACCATCAATTGAATTGTTTCCAAAAAAAGAAAATAATGAAATATCCAAGAAAACCAACAGAAATAGTAGTTTATACATATTTATATTGTTATTCAGCATGTTCATTGGTAACAAAAAGATTAAAAGAATGAGGAGGAGCTATTCTTGTTTGATTTGATGGAGATCCATATGGTAAAGATGAAGAATTTGAAGTAGGATTGTCACCAACAGCTGTTATTGAATCTGTTCCTTTACTCCCTCATATATGGATGGGAGTATATGGATATAATCTTAGAATAAGTGTTGGAGAAAGATACAGATATAATTATGAATATAATGAAACAATTCCTAGAGAATTTTTAACTGATATGATTGATGAAAGAGTGAATATTTATCAATTTTCAAATTATAAGATAAAAGAATTTGAAGAAGAAACAAATAAAATAATAGAGAAATATAAAACAAAATGTAATCCAAAGAATAAAAGATTAGTTAAAAGAGATAGTAAATGTGATAAAGAAATTAATATTGAACATGGATGTGGAGGATATGAATGTGGAGATAATGGAGAATGGAGTTCAAAATGTGTACTAGCTTATTGTGATGAATGATACATGTTTGATTATATCAACAACAAATGTATTGAAGATGTTTGTTCAGATGGAATACCAATAAGCATAATAAAGGTAAGCATGGTTAGTATTGGAATAATCGCATTAATTCTTTAATTGAAGAAAGAATAATTTAAAATGTATTTTTAGTTTAATAAAATAACGATAAATAAATGATGAAATAAAGAACAAATAAATAAAAAACTTAACTGAATGACAATTTGTATGATAGAAATAATATTTTCATATTTCATTTGTTATATTTGTTTAAAATGAAATAAAAAGGAATAAAACATAATTTTGATTAACCATATATTCAAAATAAATAATACAAAATGTGTGAAAATGATGTTATAATTATATTTCATCGTCATTTATTTCAATTTATAGAAAATATAAACATTAAAAACATTAAAATAAAATCAAATTATTGTTTTGATCAATATTCTTCATTTCCTTCATTATAATTTAGTACTTTCTCTATTTCATATATTTTATGATGAGCTTTACGTTCAAAACTAGTTCCTGGATTAACAACGTATGCATTATCTTCGGTAACAATAATTCCTAAATATTCATTATTATCAATCTCATCAAATGGACATTCTCTTTGCAATTCTATTTTAAGTTTGAGTAAGTTGATAAAATCATTTGATAATTCTTGAACTTTTTCCAATACATTTAATTGTTTCTTAAATGATTCAATTTCATATGTTAATGATTGTGCATCAACAAAATTATTAAATGATTCATGTAATTTATCTAATTGTTCTGGCGTAAGGTTTGCAGATTTTATTGCAATTCCAAGTGGTGTATTATTTTGGATATTAGTCTGAGGAGTACCATTACCTCCTTGTTGTGGGAATGTTATTTTATTTTGTGTACACA
>NW_001915277.1:3849-10845 GCF_000208925.1 Entamoeba histolytica HM-1:IMSS
CAGCAATATCTGATATATCTTCCACTTTCTTTATGATTACTTTTCCAACTTCAGTTGCTGCATCTCCCCATAACTTTTTTCTTTTATTTTCTTTTTCATTAATTTCTTTTTTCATTTTATCTATTAAATCTTGACTTTTATCTGGGTCAAAACTCTGTGCTGTTTCTATAATCTTTTCTAATGTAACTTTACTGTCTGAATATCTTTTTGAAAGAATCTGTACTTCTGCGTCTAACCTTTTATCAATCTTTTTATAAAATTCACTGACATTTGAACTTTCAATAAATATTGTTTTACATTTTCTATTATCAACAAGAATTTTACATCGACTTATTGTAATTCCAAGAAGAATTTGTGTATTTGTTAAATACAAATGTTTGTATTTAATTGCAAGCTGGTTCAATCTACTTCTAAGGTTTGTCATTGCTTTTAATTCTTCAAATAATTTATCAGTTAATAATTCTTCTTCTCTTGTAAGATAATAACTCACTCTGTTAATTACAAAACAAAATTGCATTCTTCTCCATTCATTTAATGTGGGTTGAATATTATTTTCACACCTATACAAAAATCTTTTTAAATCATTAAATTTTTCATCTCTTAGTTTGGGAGATGACATTATTTCAAATAATTTTGATTCTAATTCTTGGTATGATTTATCGTCACAACTTGTTATATATTCACTCTTCCCATTAAAATTCTTTTCAATACATATAGCACATATTTTATCTGATTGTATTTCACTTCCATATTTTTCAATTAACTCTTTTGTTTTATAAATGTGATATGCTATTCTGACGATTCTATCGTTATCTTCTTGTGCTTTTGAAGATAAAGCGCCTGCTAAAATATTACACCAACTACGAAGTCCTTGATATTGTCCATAAATTGGAATTAAAGAAGTTAAGAACCCTTTTATCGCACTTGGTTCTCCTGTCTCTGCAATGCATCTAATATCACTTTTAAGAATATCTGGCATAATAAACCCATGTTCCGAAAATTCATTTTCTAACCAACGATTTAAAACTGTATTTATTTCCCTTAAACGGTTATTGAAAAAAACAAGATATTCCTTTCCATCAATTTGAAAATGTACATCAGGTTCAACAACAACTTCATTTTCTTTTTCTGGTGCGTTTTGAAGTTTTACACCTATTTTATGAAATTGAACTAAATTTTGTGGATAATGTTCTCTAAGATAAGCTGTTTCTGCACTTCTTTTCAGTCTTTCTGTATTAGAGTGTTTTGTAAGCATTTATTCTGATTTATCAAGTTTATCGTTTTCTTTTTATTTCATGTTATTCGTATTTATCGTATTTATTCTTTCTTTCTTATTTGTACCCCCTTTTTATTATTTTACATATATTTGTAAATATTTTATTTTAATACGTTATTATTATTTTAAAAGGGAAATAACTGAATAAAATGAGAATAATATTTTATTTATTTGCATTACCCCCTATCATGTTATGTGATATATTTATTTATAAATTACATGTTAAACATCATTCGATATTAAATTTATTTATCCTTTCATTCTCTTGTTTTAATGTTTAGTGATGAAGTTGAGAAATGAAATAAAATATAAAACGTAATATATAAAATAATAGAATGAGAAAATAAATTATTCATTATAAACAAAAAAATTTTATAGAAGGAAAATAGAATAAAAAAGAAAATAAGAAAGAACAAGATAAGAAAGATAAAAGTAAATTAGAGAATGTTTAGAGTTTCTCATAAGTGAAGGAGTTTATCTGCCAATCCTGTTGATGAACATGTAAAGTTCTGCCTTCTCGAATACATTCATTAATAAGTTGATGGCAAAAAGGTCTTCCTTGTGGACAATTTCTTTGTTCAACTAATCCATGTTCTCCTTCAAGGTTTGAACCTTTGACATACCAATCTCCCATGTTTATTAATGAAATAACAATTATAAGATTTTGTTTAAACAAAGAAAGGGAGTAAAGAAATAAAAATAAGAATGATGTTTAAACAATCCTGAACGTAATAAAATTACATAAATAAATAAAATAGAATGAATAAATGTATTTTTAATCGTTTTGTATCGTTTTTAATTGAATGTAATTGGGGGTAAGTATAATAAAATATTAATACGTTCCATTTAGTCAGTTTTTCTATTTTACATTGCTTTATTTATTTTTATTATTTGAAATAAAAATATTCAAAAAAGTAACAATATAATGAATAAGTAATTTTACAATGATGATAAAAATAACATAACGAAAACAAATAAATAAAATAACAATAGATTTATAATAATATTATAAAAAGAAATAATAGAAAATAATTCTAATTACTTTAATATATTTATTTCAAATAGTATTTGTTTCCATATCAACAATTAAATTCTGGATTACATTTCATTTGAAATAATTATTGACAAATCCTGTTTAAAATTAATATAAAAGAAATATTCATTAACTAAAAATAACACTAAATTAAAAATAATTATATCAATGTTTTTTAAAATAATTCTTGTTGTATATTCACGTCCTATAAAACCACCACGTTTAGGTGATTGATTTATTCAAATAGAGAAATAATACGAAGAGTGAATTTACAAATAATTAAAATATAATAGTTGAGAATCAGAATTAGAATGTCGTGATAATAAAAATAATTACATTTTTGAATAAAAACAAACTAACAAATTATATAAAACAATTTTATCGAAAAAATACAGCGACTTATAATTATTTTAATACAATCCAAAAATAAAACAACAAACATCATTGGATATAAGGTACATGGTATTTAAAGAAACCAAACAACTGATAAAACATAAATGAGTTCATCAAAAGACAAACAAACAAAATCAAAAATAGCTCTAATTGGAGGTGCAGTTGTTACTGCTGTTGTTGCTGTTGGTGCTAGTACTGGTGCTGCTGTTGCTAGTCTTACTGATCATGCTAATTGTACTGATCGTCCTTTTGGTTCAGGTGCTACTGATTTTTCATGGATGTCGGAAAATTCTAGTGATTACTAAGAGACAAGTAACACCCAATAATTGACGGTTAATTAAACATTATAAATGATTTATGTTTTGAATTTGATAAAAGAAAAATGATAAAATACTGTCAAAACAGATAATATCATTTTCAATCAGTTTAAAAAAGAAATTATATAAAACAATAAAGACATTGAGTAGTGATGAAAATATTGTTTATTTAAGGTTTTGCAATTCAAACATATATAATACATTATTGTGTGTATTTCTTCATATTCATCACTCTCACTCACTTTTTGTTATTTTACTTTCCATGTGAAATATTTAGCATTTTTCATTAACTCAATTGAATGTAATTATTTTATAAAGTGTTATGTTATTTTCATTGACTATTCTAAATTTGTTTCATACAAATTATTTATATAAATAAAAGGGGTATGTTTGTTTTAACATTTTAAATACGAGAGATTTCTTTTTACATCAAATAAACATAATTTACAAACAAATATTTTGTGAAATAACTTAATCGCAGTATTTAAATGAATAATAACTTAAAAATAATCAATGAATTTACCAGAAGATAACCCAAAACAAACGAAATAACTTTTAATTGGAGAAACAGGAAATGGTAAAAGTTCACTTGGTAATTTCATTTTAAAGAAGAAAGATGTTTTTAAAGTAAGTGATAGTACAATTTCAGAAACAAGAGAAGTTGTTGGAGAAAATAGAAAAGGAGAAAGAAGTGATTTAATTGTTATTGACACACCAAGTCTTCAAGAATCAAAAGAATTTAATGAAAGATTTTTGAACGATATAGTTGATATTGTTCAAGAAGGAATCAATGGAATTGTTATTGTTCTAAATTATAACACAAATAGAATTTCCAATAACATTATAATAATGATTCAAATAATGTCTAAAATCTTTCCATCACAAGACTTTTTGAAACATATCTGTATTGTATGGAATAAATGTTATTATTATATATCAGATAGGCAATTAACAAACCAAAAAGAAATTAAAAGAAATGAATTTCTTCCAGAATTACTGAGACGTACTGAAATAAATAAAACAAATGAAACTAATGATATACCAATGTATTATGTAGACTCAAAACCAGATGAAGATGTGATAATAAAAGATCATAAAATGAAATAGAAAGATAATTGAATGGGGAAGAAGAATAACTCCTATTAATATTGATACAAGTAATCTAGAAAAAACACCAGTCATAGAAGAAAAAGAAGAAACAGAATCAATGGGAAATAATGATAAGCAAATAATAACACAAGTCAAAAGGAAGAGAAGAGAAATAAGCATCGAATTTAATGGAGAAATTAAATATGGTGATTGGAAAATAGTCAAAGTTATGAGTAATGAAAAACATTCATGGTTACCAAAATTAAAAACAGTAGCAGTGGTAGGAACAATAATAACAGGAACAATAGCAATAGGAACAACTATATTTGTTTTGGTAAAAGATAATTGGATTTAAAACAAGTAATTTTAATTAAATTCAATTAACTATTTTTTAAAACATTAAATTGAATTTATTGAAATAACAATTGAATAGTTTAAATTATCAATTCCAATATAATTAAATTTTAAAAGAATGAAACAATGAATAAAAATTATTGAAAATAAAAGAAGAAATTAAATAATATGTTTTTTTTGAAATACTAAAATATTTGATAAAATACTTTAATTGTTGTTATTCAATGAAAATTAATCATAAGTTCAGTGCTAAAAAGATAGAATTATAACAAATTAAATAAACACATTTTCATGAAAAGAATAAAGAAAAATAATAAATAAATCAAGAAGTGGATATATTCAAAAGAAGAATGATAAATGAACAACACTCAACAAACACAATTGAATTCCCTCATTTATTTATATAAAATAATTTGAGTTATTTATTAATCTTTAAATAATACTTTTATATCCATTTTGAATATTATAATTAAAATAAATTATGTTATTGTGTCAATAGAGTTATCATTGTTTTTGAATAAAATTTAAATATAAGTTAAACTAAAAGATGTTATAAAGAATTTCTACAAACACATTTATTTACACATAACAGTGAAATAAAAATATAAAAACATCATTTGAAAAGACAAATAATATGAGGGGGTTATGGTTAATAAACAAAAAGAGGATTAAAAAATTCAGAAATAGTTTATAATATCATTAAATAATAAACAAAATGAAATAAACATCATTCGACAAATACAAGGTAAATACAATAATTATAAATAATTAACTCATTGAATAATTAAAAATTAGTTAATTAAGTGTTAATAGATTTTTTATCTATTCTTCCTAGTTTAGCAGAGATTAATCCCTGAGCTGTTTAAAAAAGAATAATCTTTTTCTTTAACTTATCATTTATGTTTTTCTTGCAAAATGAAAAAATCACTTCTTTCTTTTATTTCTTCTTATTAAGCTTTTTCAAACTTCTTCTGCTTATTTCTTCTTTTTAAACCTTTGTTTATTTTCTATCTTAATTTTAAACATTTTCTTTTTCCTTTTTTCTTATTTTATGAAAGAAAGAAGAGAGTATTTCATTCCCATTATATTATTATGTTTAATTTTCTTTTAGTCTTAAAAACAATTCAGTAGTTCCTTATATTACACCATGTAATATTCTATCATAATATCTTGCTACACCATTTGCAGTTTTACCTAATACATTTCTAATTTAAATACACCGTCATAACCAGAAAATAACTGGAACACTGAAGCATTGAAAAATTAAATGAAGTCAGTACAAGGGGGAAAGAACAAAAGGAAAATAAGAAAAAAGGTAGTTGAAAGAAAAATAAATCAATTATGATTAACCTCATCTTTATGTTTTCATCATGTTGAGAAGTGAGAGAATCAGTTTCTTCAACATGCTTTATTTCTATTGAAATATTGTTTTTTTTTTCATGCATGATCGACTTAAATGGTTCATCATTTAAGTTGCTACCTGACTTTTTTGATTTTTATGAGTAATAAGTTATTTCTCATTCTTTATATTGTTGTTTTAAGGAGAGTATATCTATATCATAATGATTATGGCACATCTCCTTTATCTTCGACATTCTTAAAGAAACACTATTCCTTGATAATATCCATATATTCAAATGTACATACAACAGTAACAATCATATATGCATCTTCTTCAATAAATTATAATTCTTCTAAATAAAATATAACCTTTAACAAAATTGAATACCACATTGAAAAAAATATTTAAATCAAAGATTTATAAGAAAGAGAAAAAGGAAAAATGTCAATTATTAGGTATATCTACAATTGGATTTTATGAATACTGAGAAGTGTTTATTTCATTTTTTTCAACATGCTTTATTAATGTAATAGACTTCATTTCTAAAATGCTCGCATTAGATTGTTCTTCTTCTATTGTGCTGCCAGAATTGAATGTGTAAAACATTAAGTCTTTCATATTTTTATAATAATTGTTCGTAGGATTTTATGGAAGTCTAATTTTAATTTCAAAATTTTAATCTTCGTACTGACTCTTTATGTATTAATCCATTTATTGATAATATAACAGGTATTATTTCTACATATATTAATTCTCTATTATTTCTTAATTTCTCTTGTAATTCTTTGTACTTACTTATTTTATGAATATAATTTAATTCTAAATTAATATCTTGACATATAGCAACATCTATAATATAAAAAATGACATGAAAGATTTTACGATAAAAGATTGGATGCAATATAACTGAAAAAGAGTAATAAATAAGTAAATGTCAAAAAATGAGAAAATAGACAAATAGAAATAGGAAAAATTAAGAAATAAAAAAAAATAAGCGAATAAAAATACAAGTAAAAAAAAAAAGAATAGTGTGAAATACTCGTATTATATCTTCTATACACTTCTTATTTATATATCTTTCCTCCCCCTTCTTATAGAAGTCTTCAATAGTATAGCTGGTTAGTATCTTCGCCTGTCACGTGAAAGACCGGGGTTCGAATCCCCGTTGAAGAGTTCTCTTTTTATACTTTTA
>NW_001915276.1:0-10865 GCF_000208925.1 Entamoeba histolytica HM-1:IMSS
TGTTATGACGAGTGGAAGATTTACGAGTCAATATGAACCAACTATTCAAGAGCATTATACTATGAAAATGGTAGAGGGGAATAATATCTTCAACCTTACTATTGTAGACACATCAGGATCACCAGACTATTCTAAACTTGCATCAGGAGCAATAGGAAATAGTGATTGTATTGTAGTTTGTTATTGTCCTTATATTCCTAAATCATTTGATAGGGTGGTAGAAGCTATTAAGGAAGTGAGGACAATATCAGATGACATACCAATCATTATTGTTGCTACTAAAATGGATTTGAAAGATGATAAAGTGACGATGAATAAAATAGGTAAACAAAAGATTCGTATGGTAAAAGATTTGAAAAGTGAGTTAAAGAAAGGCAAAATTTCAGGGTTCTTTGAAACATCAGCAATAAGTGGAGATTCTTATAAAGAAATATTGGAGACTGCAATTAAATATACTCAAAAGTCATCTATTTGGAAGAAAAAACAATAATTTATATTTTGGTTTAATCAATAATAGTTCATTTTCATCATCTATAAAGGAATAACTACATTCTGAATAATACTTCAAAATAATAAATTATAATTGAAGTAAAAAAATCAGAGAGAGGGCCATGCGTAACAAAGTGTGGACGGCCTTTTTCTTCAGAAGAAGATTTTACTCACTCATCATTTTATTTGAACCTGAAGGATCTATTTCTTTCTTTTTCTTTTCCTTTTTTCTAATTATTTAAGAATAAATAATTATTATGGGTTTAATTTAAATAGAATTAAATAGTTATTAGTTTTCATTTATTAAATAAAATTACTTATTCACACAAAAATCTTCTAATTCAAACTTTCTTCAATTATTAACAAGTATTAGACATTATCTACTAATCCCTATTGTAACAAGTAAAATTAATTATAAATACTGATACTACTCAATTTAAATTAATACTGAATTTTAAATTGAAAGTTTTAATAAGACAATAAAGTATTAAGTTGATAATAACTTTATATTACATAGAAGTTCAAAAATAAACACAGAGTAAATAAAATTCATAATAGAAAAAATTGAATGAATGTTTTTTCAAAAATTATTTTCTTGTTAATTTTATATAAAAAAATCTTCTTATTTTTTTAGAATGGAAATAAAATATATTTTTATAATTCATTTAATTATTAACTATTTCTTTGAAAAATTTTTCCAATAATTTATCTTTGTTTTAATATAAATTTAAATATTTTAAAATATTACTACGAATTATAATGAAACAAGTGGTTTACTTATTGAATTCACAATTAAAAGAAAAAGTTTAATTAAACAACTGTGTAAATTATTTAAACTATTTTATTACCATTTTTTTCTTGTAAAGGATTTTCCATTAAAAAATTTCCGCTAAAAATTTCTTTCTTGTTGTTTTTAATTTTATGTCAAAAACTTTTTCCAGTAAAGACTTTACGTCAAAAACATAATAACAAAATAATAATTTTTAATTTTTTGTTTTAAATCTACCAAAAATAAAAAAAGAAATTATTAGAAGATATAAATGAAAAGAGAAAAATTATTTATAAGTTTATTTAGTTTCCTATTTTACAGATTTGAAAAAAATAAGAAACGGCAGAAACTAGAAACAATAGGAAAAAATATTAAACAAAAATAATAAGAATGGAAAGAGAAGAAGAGAGAATTGGAGAAGTTAAAAGAAACCTATGATGTCGGGATATATGAGGCTGAGAGAATTATAAGATTTCAATCAATTAATGTCTGGCTCAGAAAACACGTTTGTATTTTATTATATTCGAATTTACCAGCGAGGTTTTGTTCATTTATGAGAAGTGTCCTTTTATTCAAAATTTGAGATGATTGGATTTACAAGTAATTAACTTCGTAAATATTCACGTATTTTGCGAGAGAAATGAGTTATATCATTGATACAAAATAAAAAGAGATGTTATCTAAAGGAATGAAATAGGTCATCACCCTTTGGTAGCTGTAATTCTTTCTCGCCTTGATGACTTATTTATAGAGACTCTTAAACATAAAAACAAAAAATTAACAAAAATAGTAAAAAACCAAGAACAAAGAAACAAAGTAGAAAATACATTGTTATTAAGTCAAAGAAGGGAAAAAATCCATATATTAAATTCTGCCAAGAAAAGAGAGAAGAAGTTAAAGCTGCCAACCCTGATTTGAAACCAAAAGAAATTACTTCCAAATTAGTAGAAATATGGAATGGAATGAATGAAGAAGAAAAGGCTAAATTTAAACCAAAGCCAAGAGTTGGACCAAAAGGTAAACTTGCTAAAAAAGAAGAAGAACCTCCTAAAGAAGAAGTTAAAGAAGAAAAAAAAGAAGAAGTAACAAAAGAAGAAAAAGAGAAATAATTAATTTTTGTTTTAAGCAACAAATTAGTGTAGCTTAAATGACTGATTTTCATTTTAATTTAAGTTAAAGACTACAATTTGTTTAATAAGAATTAAATACTTTTTTTAATAAATTAAAATAAGTTTTTGATATAATTTAAATTACATTTTTTTAATTAAAAAAAATAATCTTTTAAACAATATCAAGAAAAATATGGAAGAAGATGACAAAAAACCTCTTTTTCAATTCTTCAAATCAAAGAAAGATTCTGAGACAGAACAAAATCTAGTTGTTAATGAAGAGAGTTTGATGACTATCATTTTTATTAATGAAAAGAAAATAAATATCGTTTTTGTAAATAAATGTATTTACTGACATAATAATAGAACAAGACAAAAGTATTAGTTCAAAAATTGGTACTTTTATATCAACATTTACTTCAAGTAAACCATCATCACATAAAACTACAAAGTCAAAATCAAAAGAACCTGAACAATCATATCAACCTGCTTATCCAAGAGAATATGACCTTCTTACATCAGGACAATTTCAATCTGAATCAGCTGTTCCTAAAGACACTAGATATATGAATGAAGGAACAACTGAAACAACTGATACAATGGGAAGTGTTAGTAGCTTCTCAACTACATTAGAATTTAATAGAAATACTGTTTTACCAGAAGAAATGGCAGAAAATCAAGAATTTTTTATGGGAAGAAATACTAAAACACCAGAACGATATATGACAATTAGAAATCAAATTATTGATATGTGGAATGAAACAAAACCAAATTATCTTTCTAAAACACAAGTTAGACTCAAAATGAAAGATTGTGGAGATGTTAATGCTATTGGAAGAATTCATAACTTTTTAGAAAAAGCAGGATGGATTAATAGTGGACCAGTTGTTGGAAAATATATTCGATCAAAAAATAGAATTCAAAAGAAAAGTAGTAATTCTAATACATTTCATCATAGTGAAGGAATAAGAAGTTCAAGTACTTCAGTAATTAATGAAAATGAACAATGTGGAAGTTTAAAATTTAGTGAAGAAATGGTTAGTTTTGATGAGAGTCATATTATTATGGAAAATTCATTATTATTAATAATGGATTTACATTCAAGACTGATTAATCATTCATTTGGATTATTATTAGGACAACAAATGACTCCATTATTATATATCTTTGATGGAATATTTCCATTAAATGTAGGAATTGCTCAACTTCCACCACTAGAAAAAGTAATTGGTATTTATCATTCAAATAATGATGTTTTACCAACTGAGTTTTCTACATATTATCCTTATTGGAGATTTGAAATCATTTATATGAGCCATAACAATTCATTCCATTTCTTTAATAGAACTAAAGGTGGATTAGAAGTAAAAACTATTGAAATTATTAAAAAAGAAACAGCAAAAATTGATTTAGAAAGAAGTCCTTATGTTTCATTAATAATGAATTCATATATTTTATCCCATTTAAATGGAGAATGAAATAATTAGAGAGAAATGATTTAAATGCAAAATAGGAGTGTTATTTAATTTATTTTATAGTTTTAATATAATTTTAATATAATAAAATTATTTTAAGAAAAAAAAAGAGATAAAAAGAGGAAGAAGAACGAACAGAAAGATTTAAATGAGTGTTTCTTTAGAGACAGCTGCACTTATTGATGGATTATTATTGTTTTTTTTTTATTTAGGAATACTTATATTTACTATTATTAATAATTGTTGGAGATTTGGAAAAGGACTTAAAATGAAAGGTTTTGAAAACAAATCATGTCTTGGACCAAGAATGGTGTTTAGAATTGGAAATTACTATACTATTTTAGATGGTTTATTAATGGGTGTTGGATGTTTAATATATTATGGAATGGGGGTTAATTCATTTAATTTTTATATGTATTATGAATTATTAGATATAGGATGTGTCTATGGAATATTATTTACATTTTTCTTTACAATAACTACAGTGTTTGTAATTCTTCTATTAAAACAATAAACTATTTGTTTAAGAAAATAAGAATTAATCTTTTTCTTTAGTAAAAATCAATTATCAAAATTATTACCAAATAACAAAAGTTCATTAACAAAATGGTTTGATGGAATTAATTCATTTAATATTGGATTTAGTGTATGTACTATTGTATCAAATACTGTATTATTGATTTATTGTGAAATATTATGGCAACATCAAGGATGCTTTGTAAGTTTGTTAATTATTTTATTATAAAAATAAAAAAGATTATTCATTTAAATTAGTTGAAGCATCATATACATCTACAATATTTGAAATGATGTTTGGTTTTGAGTCAAGTATTCATTTTCTTTTATGTACTATATCAATGATATTTTTTATTCTTCATTTACACGAAATATTTAAAACATTTATTGATGTTGAATTTAAAAAGATTAAAAGAAGAGAAATGATTTGTAGTTTTATTCTCATATTTTCTTTCTTTTGTCGTTGTGTTTTTAACTTATTATTTAATGGTATTGCTGTCACTCAAAGTGAAGTCCTTCAGAAAGATGTTTATGATTATCATAGAGTCTATGAAGATTATAGAAATCAATTCCTCAATGGACCAACTGATTGGTTCAGCATTATAATAACAGCAATTACACCGTTGATAACAATGCAAATGATGGTAGATTATCCTTTTTAGTCTTGTAATTCATTCTCTTTTAAATCATTTAACGTTTTATATAACAGAGTTTCAAAAATAGATAATAAAAAACCCCTCTTCACAAAAACTATAATAAATAATTAAATTACTATAAAAAAAATTAGATAAAAAGAAAAAAGAAAAAAATAAAAGAAAAACCCTTCACATAAACTTTGAAGATTGAGCAAAGAGTTTGTTACTGTACATACCATATTTGTTTTAATTCATTATTTTCAATAAAAGTGGTGTCTCGTTGAAAATATATTAACTAATAGTGTCTTTGAAGATTTCCGCCATTAAAGCCATGAGCAAAAATGATATGAACGCTAAGTTGATTGAACTTAAAGGTGAACTTGCCAACCTTAGAACCGCTAAAGTCACTGGTGGAGCTCCATCTAAAATCTCCAGATTAAGAGTTGTCAAGAAAGATATTGCTAGATTATTAACTGTCATGAATACTCAAAGAATGGAAGCTCTTAGAAAGTATTACAAACAAGCCAAATACGTTCCAAAAGAACTTAGACCAAAGACTACTAGAAAGGAAAGAAGACAATTAACCAAAGCACAACTCAATCTTAAAACTGTTAAAGCTGCTAAAAAGGCACAACATTTCCCAGCTAGAAAATTCTTTGTTCTCGCCTAATTTTAATTTTGGTTGTTGATGACTTTTTTTATTCTTTTATTTTTCTATTGTATTATCTTTTAAAGGGTTTTTTCATATCTTTTAATGTTTATCTTGTAACGTCAATAATTGGTTTATTAACTTACGCTTTGTTTAACCATTTGTTGTCTTTGCTCTATCCAACTTTTATTTTAAATATTGTTTTATGTTATTCTTATTATTTAACCATATTTCATACTTTAAAACAAATAAAATTTAATTTAAAAAATCCTTTTTCATTATTATATTGTTGATAATAGAAATGAAAGACTTGAGCAAGTATTATTTACTATTTTTTGAATTGATTTTGGTGGTACTATTATTTATAAAGATTACAATTAGGTAAAATAATATTTTTATAATATGTTTTGTTGTTACAATGGCATCAGGAGGCATACATATTTAATAAAAATTAAATTGTTTAATACACCTCACTTTTACAAATTAATAATATCAGAGTATTGCATTTAGTAATAGTTGTTTTTGTTCTTAACAAGTTATATTAGAGATATAAGTAGTTTTATAAGAGGTATAAAGTCTTATTTACATTTTAAAGAAGAGAAAAGACATTTAAGACATCAAATTATTTAAGTTTAGTTACAAGTAATTAGTGATATGAGTAAGAATTTAAAGAAGGTAATGATTAGATATGTAAAAATGAGAAGAATTAATAACATTATTTTTAACTTTAATGAACTAACTGATATAATGGTTCAATATTTTATAATACATGGAAGAAAGAACAACAAAGCATTAAGAATTTAACATAAAAAGCTAAATAAAAATTCTCAAAGGAATGAATAAGTTGAATTAAAGATGTATCTATACAAATAAATAGAAATACTAGAAAAACAGGAGAATAATAATATTTTAAGTTAGTCTAAATTAGATGTTAGTCTTCTTTCAACAAGTCTCATTACTTTTTGATTTGAGACTCTATTTTTTTCATAATTAAGAAATTGAAATTCTATTGAGTTTATTGGAATAAATGAGTATTGGTTGATGAAAGAAATATTTAATTCAGTAAATTCTCTAGAAACTTTAATACAACCTTTTTGTTCATAAATTAATTTTATATAATTTGTAAAATTAAATTGTTGTTTACTTTCTTTGGTTAATTTAGGTTCAATACATTTGATTAATTGGCTAATAGTATAATGATAAAGCCATAATGATTCGTGTTGTGGATTTAAATGAATTAAAGTGGATACCCAAACATATTCTAAAATAAAAAAGTCTTTTATTTGTTGGTTAATTTCATTTAATTTAATAGTATAAGAACCATTTACAAGTTTTATACAATAGTATGTTTCAATCACTTTTTTTCTAATATTCATTAATGAATAATCACTTGAATCATTTATTATTCCTTCTTCACACCATTTCATAATATCAAGATAAATATGGTTAATATGAGAATGATCAATTAACCATAAAAGGTGTTTATATAAATGATATCCTCGACTATATTTTGCTATTGCTTTAGTAATAAAATTAAATTCATATTTACTTTCTTCTTGTTTTAAAAGTCTATTTCTTTTTGAGTAGATCATTTCTCTATAATAATATATCAAAAATCCTTTCTTAAATCTTTTACTCAAACACTCTGTAAATCTCATTTCACTTATCTCGTTTATTTTTAACTCAAAACGTTTGTTCCATGCAATTGAACAATCCCCATTAATCATGAGACAAATTGTACTACATTCAAGTGGATATTCTCTTATATTTTTCATAGCAACTCTATAAGTTTGACCAATTAATTCAAAGAACAATCCAATACTATTTTTATGAATATAAATTACTTTGTTTTGTATTTCATTTGTTGGATATTTTTTTATAAACTCATCATATCCAATACAAATAATTCCTATTTCATCAAAGTTCCACTCCTTTCTCAATTCATTGCATGTAATAATTTCGTTGAGTATTTCTTTATCACTTATTTCCATTAAAATCTTTTTTCTAGTTCTTGTTAATTGTTTTATTTAACACAATTTAACAATTAAATAATAATTTATTTTTTTTTTTATTTGATTGATAGTCTTTTCAGAAATTATTTTGTTTCGTTTTAAAGAAGTGATTGAATCATTTTTCATCAACTAAAAAGATAAGAAAATAATAATTTATTACAGTCTTTTATTCTATTGTTATCGTTGTATCTCTAACAATTCTATTTTAAATATATTGATTGCAAATGATATTATTATATATATTTACATAAATAAATCTTGATATTGGTTTTATTATAAATAATTAAGAAGATGATATTAAAATTTAGATAAACATTCTCTTTGAATTTATTCTACAAACATCAAAATTCTAATAAATGAATAGTAGAAATAATACTCTTGTTATTGAAAACTTCAACCTATTTTTTTTTTAATTAAGATTCACAGGTATAATATAATGTTATTATAGTATTATCAACAATATAAGAATATAATTTGAGTAATAAGACTCATCACAAAAAAAGTATATTCTTTGATTAAATATTATAACATTTATACATTTGAATATTCTAATTCTTATTTAAATGATATGTTTAACTTGTTTTTCTTGTTTTATGAAAACTAAATGAAATATTTTTATCATTATTACTTTATTAAGAGAACATTTAAAAATGCTTTAAAATTAAGCAAAACAGATTGGAATTAAAGAATATTACCGATAAATTGAAACTCAAAATCTTAAAAATAAAAGA
The DNA here is from genome assembly GCF_000208925.1 of Entamoeba histolytica HM-1:IMSS. Classification (NCBI taxonomy): domain Eukaryota; phylum Evosea; order Mastigamoebida; family Endamoebidae; genus Entamoeba; species Entamoeba histolytica. Next base: position 8,386 of record NW_001915276.1, read on the forward strand.
CTGTATGTTTGGAACACTTAACAGAGTAAATTATGATGTTGGGTATTTCTCTGTTGGTAATTCTAATAAGATTATTCTTTGTATTGGTGGATTAACCAATAACTTATTCAATCACCAGTTATTCAATTTACTTGCTGATTATTTGCATAATGAATATCAAATAGTTATTGCTCAACTTAGAAGTAGTGGGTATGGATTTGGTATTTTTACTATTGACGATGATGTTGACGATATTGAACAAATTATTCAACAGATAATACGAGAACAAGAAATTCATGAAATATTTATTATTGGACATTCCACAGGGTGTCAAGACATAATGAGAATGTATGAAAAACAAGTTCATTTGAAATACCCGATCAAGAAATGTGTTTTACAAGCTCCTGTTAGTGATAGAGACTCTATGAGAAATGACCTTGAAGTGATAAGAGAGAAGAAAAGATTACTTGAAAAATATCAAATGAAAGAGGAAGATTTAAGTCAAAATACAACCAACGATGAAAAGACTGAACTATGTCAATATAAATATTGTTCTGTAGTTCCTCTTCTAGAAAGAAGGTTTATCTCATTATTTATGAAAAAAGGAAAAGAAGACTTTTTTAGTGAAGATATGAAAAAAGAGGAAATTATAGAAAGATATAGAAATGTCTCTTTACCAAGTCTATTTGTTTTCAGTATGAAAGATCAATATATTCCATTCGATAATACTCAATATAACTTATTGATTAATAAAATTAAAGAATTAAATCCTAATATTCAGGTAGAACAAATACAAGATAATCATGAAATAAGTGAAAAAGGGTTAGAATTTATTTCTAAAGTAAAATGTTTTATTGAATCAAACACAACCAATTAATTTATTTAATTAACTTATTCTCTCTTAATTGTCTTATAATCAGAAATTGTTTTTTAATTTATTTCAAGTAAAACTACCTAGTCTATTGTACTACAAAAAAGGTCATTCATCGGTTAAATTATAAAAACTTAAGACTAATCTAAGATATCTTTTATTTTTTAGTCATTTAAATTATTACTCTGTTCATGTAATATAATTAAATAACACTCTTAAATTCTTTTGATTTATCATAATTTTTTTTTGTTCTACAATACAATCATTTAAGTAATGGACTTTTGATGTAATAATAGACTTATATCTTTAAGTAATATGACACATCATATAACACATTCTCATTAGAACAAAAATCACAAAACATCAAAACTAACATGTTACTTTATAACATCTTATTGGTATTTGTTTTATTTAACACTAACCAGCATTATATATACAAAACTAACCTTTCTTCAGTATAAAATAGAAGTGATTGACACTAATAACCTTACTCAAATCCCTTTGAATTATTTAGTAGATATTTCATTTAGACAAACACCAATAAATTCAAAAGATTAAACCATTTTTAATAAAAAATAAGACTTATCTCCATATCTAAACAAACTCTTTTTGTAACAATTCCTCTTTATAAAGTATAAATAAAAACCTAGGGATGTGTCTTAAATACACAACAATATTTTATGTTATAAACTTGGTTATTCCAAAATTAACATAAAAATTTCTTTGAAACGAGTTATAATTTCATTTATAACTTATAATTATTTTGTTTTTTTTCTTGTTTTTGTTGTTTTTTTCAATACATCTTTCAAACAACAAACTCCTTTTCCATCAATTTTCTGTTTAATGAATAATAAACTTTTTAAAGAAAGACAGTAATAATAATTAACATCAAAGTTTTATCAGTGAAGATGTTTTAAATAACACAAAAAGTGTGTTTGTTTAATGCTAAATACATACAAAAAACAGGGATTTATTTTAAGAAAACCAATTAAAGTATATAATAGTAATAACAAGGTAAATTATGATGAATTTTGATTAAGTAGAATTTTTAAGTCTTAAATTAACTTATTGGAACAATACATTTGTTGGTTATCTTTCAAAGTGTCTCTTTTGATGAGGTTTGCCTGTTAGAGACATTTAGGTTGATAGTTTTGGAATGTACCTAAAAAAAGGCAATAATGAAGTGAATTTCTTGGGGATATTCATCAATTTTACTGTTGTTTTTGGCAAACAAAACCAATTTTAATAAAAATAAATCATGGCATAATGCCAAAATATTTGGAAAGAAGATAAAATGCATTGAATGTGAAATTGGTTTTGATTTAATATTTAATACAAACCAGTAATTTATTTTGAAAAGTAATTTTATTTCGGTGTATCTTCAGACATTATAAGAACTGAGGAAAAGAAAACTTATAAATTAAAAGATATAAAACAAACATGGGAAACGACATGAGTATGATTGAGCCTTATTATGATGAAACAAAAGATGATTATAATCTTGGATATCCAAAATATGGAGATTGTATTAGATGGAAAGGAGTTCTTAAAGTAGAATATGATAAAAAGAAAGATAAAGATGCTGTTGTTATTGTTACTAATCAAAGAATATATTTCTTTAAACCACAGA
>NW_001915275.1:0-10879 GCF_000208925.1 Entamoeba histolytica HM-1:IMSS
ATAATATTTTCACTAATCATTTGTTGTTTTTATTTATCAAACGGTTAAATGTATACCTTCCAATGAAATATTATAAACTAACATTTCATTTAACTGTTGTTAAAAATAAATAAATTTATTGAATTATCCACTTTCATTCATCTAAATTCATTCTATATGAATGTCTATTTGATAAATTACATAAAATATACTCAACTAATTAGTTCATTATTCAATTCACACTTATTTGATTGTAAATTAAATATTGTTTTTATTACTTCTCTTTATTTATTTTAATTCTATTTATTTGTTTTTAAATCTGTATTAATTGAATTAAATATTACATTATATTTGAATATATCTGTATATTTCTTCTTTTATTCATTTCTATTTGTTATTCATGAAATATTGTTATTTCTATTATTTATTACAACTTTACATTTTGTTTTTTATATTATTTGTTTTTATTATTATTTTATGTTTTGTTTGTTTCTAAATATCTTTTCATCTAATTTATTTCTATTTATTCTATATTTTATTATTTATTTCTTATTGCTCTCATTTCGTGTTTGGAAATATTATTATGTTGTAATTTGATTGAATTAAATTTATTTCATTTAATTATTATCATTTTATACATATTTGATAATTTATAAAATGTAAATAAATTCAATTTCGTGTATTATTGTATATTATTTATATATTTTATTATTCTTTTTTTTTCTATCATTATTTTGATGTTATTCTTTATTTTATTCATTTATATAAATTACTTAAATTCATTATTTGTGATTGTTATTCTTCTTTATTCTTATATTATTGTTATTTTCTATCATTTCTTCAATTTATTCATTTATCATCTTTTCTATTTTATTCTTTATTTTAAATATTTATGATGATTTGTTATTTTATTTTATATTTCATGTATTTCTTTTTTTCATTTTCTATTCTTTATTATTTCTTCTTCTTGTATTTGATATATTGTAATTAATGTATTGAATTAAATGAATAATTCTTATTGACATTAATTTATTTCATATTTATTGTTTAAATATAATTGTTGTGAATTTTGTTATATCTTTGTAATTTCATTTTCAATTGTGAATTTTCTTTCATTTTATCTTCATAATTATTTCTTTATTGTCTTTTATATTCTTCATTTTCTTACCCTTTTATATTTCTCTTGTCTTTATATTCGTTATTCTATATTTATTTTATCTATTCATATGTCTTATGACTACTATTTATTATTATAATATTCATAACACATATAATTTTGATTAATTTAGGATTTTTCATTCACTGAAAGAATATCATGTTTATCTTCAAACTGACAAAATAAAAATAATCAAACACTAATCTGAATTTGAATTAATAAATTCAATGTACTATCTCCTTATTATTCTAACCATTTAACAATTAATTATAACATGATATTTATAAGGAATTGATATGATATAAAAATGAAATTATCAATTATTCTATTTTTAATTGACTTATTTTTATAATAACAAAAATAAAAAACAAATTTATTAGAAGAAAAAATGATGAATCAAAAAAACAATACTTTCTATTTAAGCAAATAAAGTATGTTTGTATTATGTTATGATTATTTGTACATCATAACACTGGTTTGTTTTTTCTTTAAATCTCCTCGTTATTCTCCATTGATTTATTTTGTCTTTATTGTTTTATTAACTCATATTCTTTGTGTTATTAAATTCCATTTTGATTTTATTCATTTTCTTAGTACATTTCTTAATTATGTTATTGAACATATCTCACTTTAACCTCAAATGACTCTCTTCATCTTGTTGTCTATTCTCTTCTGTACAAAACAATCAATATCCCTTTGTTATCAATCACTCAATAATGATAAAATGTATCTAATAAGACTTTCTCTTCTTAATTCAAAATCGTCATACCTTAATTGACTTAACAAATGAGAACAACAATGTTCATCAAACTCAAAATGAAATCCCGTGATGAGAATTTTGCCTTTTCCATATCTTCTAGTATATCCACATGGTTTGCCATCTTCATACAACGCAAAATAAGTACCTTCTACTTTACTGTTATTGTCATCAAAATAACAACCTCCATTATAATAAACTTACGCATAACTATTATTGTACTTTATCTTTACTATATGTGCACCTGACTCACTATTTGGTTGATATCCATCATACACTGGACCAATTGCATTTCCTTCGTAAAATTTTAAGTAACGTTCTCCTTCAATGGGTAATTGTGAATTTGCATTGAACTTAATGTATGATGATGAAAAATATGCTCCAGCACATATCCCTAAGAACTTTCCGCCATTGAGAACAAACGACTTAATCAATTCAATTCCATCCATCTGAAGTTTGTCAAGATATGGCAAATCCTCACCTCCAGGAATGACTAACAAATCAGTATTTTCAACCCATTGACTCGTCTTAATTTCGGAAGAAGAAATTACAAAAACATTAGCACAAGGGAAAAAATGATGAAATAAATGAATTGTGTTATAAACACAAAGAGTAGATGTTCCAATGTCATTATACACTCTGATAGTAGTGATCATCAAATGAAATAATAAAAATGAAGATGATTAAACAATGATGGAATTAAAAGTATGAAAAAATATATTTCAAAAAGAGTTTTCTCTTTATTTCAAATTCACTTTTCTGACTTTCTTTAAGCATTTTACCACACCATTCTATGTCTAATTCAAAATGAGGACCAGAAAGAATAACTTTTCCTTTACCAATAACGTCAAAGAATAATGCATTCATTCCATTTTGATATTTTGCAAGAAAATGACTCTCTTTGTATTGATTTAAATTGTCAACAAATGAACATCCTCCATTATAATAAAGTTCGACTTTTTCATTGTTTTGATAATAAATAGGAATTATGACAGCTCCTCGTTCAGAATATTCTTCAAATCCTTGATACATTGGTTTATGAGCAATCCCATTGAAGAGTTTTAATGTTCTTTCTTCACATAGTGTTAATTCATTTGCAACATCTTTATTAAATTCAATAAATGATGATGCAAAATATGCTCCTGCACAAATTCCAAGATACTTTCCACCATTATTAATAAATTCTTTTAATACTTCAACTCCTTTGCCATTGAGTTTTTTGTGAAATGGACGATCAGCACCACCTGGCATAACAAACAAATCAGTTTCATAAATCCATTTACCTTCAATTAACTCATTAGCATATATTTTTCTTATTTGAGCTTCTTGGTATTGAGAATGAAGCATTTTTATTGAGTAATAAACACAAACATCAATAGTCCCTTCATCAGCATAAATAACTATTGATTTTATTGTCATAAAAAGTCTTACTTCTTCTTCAATTAGTCTAAGTTCTTTTATATTGTGTCTTATTCCTGTTTGACTTTATAATTCTGCGAAAAATAATTCAATTTAAAACATCATGAAGAATTGAAAGTAACTTTTCTGCAATTTTGTGATGTGAATCAGATGTGAAATGAACACCATCTGCTCCAACACTCATTCCATCTAAATCAACAAATCCATCTATTATTTCTTGCTTTTTCCACATTTCAACAACAATTTTTAATTGATGAACAAAATTCAATGATTCTGCAATCACTGGATTTACTGTGGATTTCCAACTATCAAATGTACAATATTGAAGTGGTGGTGGAATTAAAATAATTATTTTTGTTTGTTTTTGTACTTTTTCGATGTATTGTTGCAATGCATCAATAACTTGTTGTGAAGTTGCTTTTGAAAGAATGTCATTAATACATAATGCAAGGATTAATACTTTGTTTGTTGAAAATGGATTGGAGGTAATCTTTAATAAGAATTGATCATAGTCTTTTAATCCATTAGTAATGCCAAATGGGATGTTTTCATATTTCAATGAACGAGCAGGTTTTCCATCAACAATACAATTGACTTTTGTAAATTCTTTTTTTAATTGTTCAATGACAATGTTAGAAAATCGGTCTTTGGAAGAATAACGTTTATAAGTCACAGCTTCAATTCCATAAAGATTTGAATCGCCATAAAAGAATATTGAAACTTCATTATTCATCAATTAATTATTTTTATTAGTTTTAAAACTAACGTAAAAATAACAAATTTTTTATTTCTGACAATAACAAAATTTTACTTGAGGAAGTGATAAATACAATTCAATGTTAATAAACTCACTTTCTTTTGATCTTTTGCAATAGAAATTCTTTATAAATTCTTTTTGAATCATTTCTCCATTAATTTTACTTTCATTAAGAATCAAAGTATAAAATATATTTGTATTGGTTATTTTAAACTCAGAATAATGAAGATAAAGTGAATCAAGATAAGATGGTAATTCTACATTATGAGTATTACATTTTTCAGTGTGAAGTTGCTTAACTTTAATACAATTTAATTCACTAAATGATATATGACTTTGTGATAAACCAAAACATGATACAGTTAAAGAAGTCAAAGAAGAAGGAAGTAAAGTTGAATATGAAATTAATCCCAATGTTTTTAAACTACAAAGATGTGAATAATATTGGATATTATGTTGTTTAAAGAATCATTTAATACTAATTGTGTAATTAATAATTTCTTTGGTAAAGAATTAGAATAACATTGTAAAAATTCCAATGAAGTAGGATAAAATGATTCAACATCAACACTTTTAATGATTTTGTTTAAGTACAACACTTTTAATTGTGTTAATAAACAAAGACTACCACAAGTATTACATGACAATGACAAATATGTTAACATTCGATATAACATAATTGGAAATGATTTGTTTGAGCACAAAGAAAGTCGAATTAATTGAGAATAATGAGAAATTTGAATAAAATCAGTAATTGTTAAAGCTGTTAAATTATTAGGAAGAGATAAATGTTGAATATATTTTCATTGAAGATGTAATTCTTTAAGAGAAGATATTTCATAGAAATATTTTGAATCTAAATGTGTTAAAGGAGTTGGTTGATTGAAACAAATTGAAGATGTTGTTGATTTGATTGATTTTATGAATGTGAATGAACTAAAATCCATTTCAATTTTCTTGTTGATAAATCCATTTATTTTTATATGTTCAGGATAATACTGAAGTATTGTATCATTATTAAATCCTTTTTCTGTTATTTCAAATCCATCAACTAATCGTTTATTGTGAATAATACCATCATTAGAAATAGTACAATAACATTCTTTGTAACAAAATGTAATTCTTTTAAGGAGTTTCTTATTTTTAATGACTGATTCTAATATTTCTTGTTTATCAAATTCAATAATTACTTTTCTAATATTGAATTGATCAATGTGATTAATAAAGTTGATATCAACAAATCCTTCCATCATAACATAGACTCTTTCAAAACGATGATATTTATTTCTAATAAAATCATTAACTCTTATGTGTTTCTTAATATTAAGTGATAGACTTGTTAAAGAAGTAAATTCTGAAAGATCAAAAGAGTATTTAGGATTTTTTAATGTTAATGAAGCAATTCTTACTTTCTAATAATCATTTCTTAATATTGTAGATTTTGTATTAATAACAGAAGTCGAATCAATTTAATTTGTGAAGGAATTAATGGAAGAAATTGAATAATTTGTTCTGTAAATCACACTGTTTCAAGATGAGGGAATACTTTCATTTCTTTTATAAACGATTTTTGGAGTTGAAAATTACATTCTTTAATATGAAAATATTCATTAACTTTCTCAACAGAATATGATGGATTGATATGTAACATTTGAAGTGAGTCTTTACATTTTTTATTTATTAATGTAAACAATTCACCTGTTTTTATGTTATTAAAATATAATACAATATTTGACAGATAAATCTCTTCAAGTTGTATCTTTTTTAATCATTGTAAATGATTGATTGAAGTTTAATTTGTTAATTCCTTTTTTTTGAAAAGAAATATATTGTTGACTTTTCATTTATATGTAATAATTTTAATCTTCGTTTTGTTTTGCTTATCTCTAATTCATGTGTGGGAGTAATCCTTCATCTCTTAACAACTTTCTTGAAATTAAATCAGCTAGTCGAATAGGCTCTGGGATTTTATGTAAACAACATTCTTTACAGATAATTACTGCTGTTGAAAGTGAAACTTTATTCCCACAACTAACAATGATTGGATTTATACTACCACCTCTACTTCTTATAACCTCACATAACACTTCTCCATTTGAAGTACTAACTGTAGTTGATTCACCTGGTTTGATTTGTGAAGTAATTATATTAATCTCCTTCTTTCCTATCCCATCAACACATAATACAGTCTACATTCTTACAACTATTCTGTGGATAAAACACAAAAAACACAAACTTTTGCAACACCAATTGATGGTATATCACAATAAACTCCAACATGAGTTGCAGAACCAAATCTTCGAGGATGATAATATCCATTTCCATCAACAAGCACAACTTGTGGATATAACTCAGGGTACTTTTCTTTACAATCGTTGAGTAGTTCATGATAAACTTCTACTTCTCTAAATCCAAGAAATCCTGAAATATAAGGAATTGTAATTATTTTACGACATGTTAATGTTAATAACTCTTTTCCAGAAGGATATTCACAAACAACTAAACAACCAATTGCAAGATTTTGATGATTTGTTGAAAATGAAATATCCAATCCCTAATTATTAATAATTTATCATATCAATTAATAATGTTCTACTTATAAACAAACAAAATAAACAAACACCAACACGTGATAATGTATTTAATGTCCAATCATGTGAGTCTTCAAGTATTACATCTTTAGAATGTAAAATTTGATATTTTTCCCATTGTTTTTCCATTAATTATTGTTTTTAAGTTTAAATACACAAAAAAATAAAATAACGAGAAAATAAAAGTCAATTTGTTGTGTTTTTGACTATCCATGGATGAACTAAACACTCAGCAAAACTCATTCTTTTAGAAGGATCATATTGAATTAGTTTGTTAATAAAATCTTTGCAATCATTTGTGAGATAGCTTGGAAAAGAATATTTAACATTTCTGACTTTTTTCATAACCTCTTCACGACTGTTAGATTGAAATGGAGGTTCACCAGTACATAGTTCAAATGTTAAAACTCCTAAACACCATTGACCAATCGATCCATCATAATATTTTTCTAATACAATTTCAGGACATAAATAATCTAATGTACCACAATAAGTATTTCTTTTTGTCTTGGCTTGAACAGACCATCCAAAGTCAGCTAATTTGACTTGATCATTGTGATCTATCATGATGTTTTCTGGTTTTAAATCACGATGAATACAATTCATCTCTTGACAATACTTTAAAGCTTCAGTTGTTGCTTTTATGTATCGAGCAGCTCTTCTTTCATCAAAACGACCAGCTTGTTGTAATAACCTATATAATTCACCTTTCTTACAATATTCAAGAACAAGGAACCACCTGTTTTTATCTTCAAAAAATCCGAATAATTTGAGAATATTAGGATGATTAAGATGAGATTGTAATTCAATCTCTCTTTTCATTTGAATTCCCATCTCGCATTTTTGTAATTGTCTTTTAAATATAACTTTTAATGCACAAACATAGTCACTAAAGAATTAACTCCTCCTTATTTAATAAATGAATATCTAAAACAAACTATTTTTTGTATTTTACAAGATAAACATTTCCAAATTTTCCTTGACCAAGTGGTTTTCCAATATCAAACATATCCAACGACAATTGGGTTGGCTTTTTTTCATCATCTTTTTTTGGTTTACTTTCAATTTCTTTTTTAAGAGGAGAATTTACTGATAATTGTTCAACCCTACGAGGAGCAGCCATAGGTTTTGTAGGTATGTATTGTTGAGATTTGGATGAAATAGCAGTTTTAGAGGAAAAACTGAACATACTAAATGATGTTAAGAAATTTTTCTTTTATTTTATTTTTAGTTAATAATATAATAAAAAATTAAATTAAAAGTAATTAAATAAGAATTAATTTTATTGTTCTTTTTTCATTAAAGACTGACTAATTCCATATGTTTTCTTCTACCATCTCTACGGAGTATGTTTGGTTGTGATAGAAGCAGTATTCCATGACATTACATCATGTTTTTTATTACATGGTTTTTAATTTCTTTCTCGATGTCAATGTCAATTGTTAATTCTTTAATTAATTTATTACTTTCTTTATTTACTAATCAATTTATTGAAATTACTACTGGAATTATTCTGACATCTTTTAATTTTTCTATTTTCATTAGAATATTCTTTAATTCATTATACATATTTCTTTTCTTCCAACACACTCAATTAATATTGTGATCAGCCACAATAATCATATCAAATAATAGACTAGTTTTATTCTTTTTATCTAATACATATATATCTGATATTTTAAAACAAAAATAAATATAAATACACTGAAATAATATTTAAATAAATAGGAATTAAAAATAAATAATGAATTTACAAACAGATGAATTAAAACAAAAACAAACCAAATTACTTTGAATTGGAGAATCAGGAAAATGTAAAAGTTCACTTGGTAATTTCATTTTACAGAAGAATATTTTTAAAGTAGGTGATAGTCTAAATTCAGAAGCAAATAAACATCTTAAATGTTTTGGAGAAAGAGATAGAAGTGATGTAGTTGTTATTGACACACCTGGTATTAATGATACTAATAATTTTGATAATAAACATATTCAGAATATTGTTAATTGTGTTAGAGCTGAAGGGTTACAAGGAATTATATTAACAATAGAATTTACTAATTGTAAATTTACTGATAATATTAAACAAGTTATTGAAACTATAAATGATGTTTTCAAAATAAAAGACATTTGGAAACATGTTTGTATTGTTTGGACTGAATGTTATAATTCTCTTCCACCAAAGAAAATTGAAAAAGGTAAAATTAACAAAGAACAATTCAAAGAAGAATTAATTTCATTTATAAATCAAATAAATAAGACAAATGAAGAATTTGATATACCAATGTATTATGTAGATTCACAACCAGATGAAGAATATGATAATATCAGATCAGAAGAAGAAATAGAAAGATTAATTGAATGGGGAAGAGGAATGGAGTTAATTGATGAAGAAGAAATTAAGAAACTAAACGGTGAATATAAAGAAATTCGATATGAAGAAAAAAGAAGAAAAAGGTAAAACAATAGAAGAAACAAAGTCTGATATAACATATGAAATAAATACATACAGAAGAGAAATTAAAATTAAATATAATGGAGAAGAAATAAAAGGTGAATGGAAATTAATTAGTACTAGAACTATAACAGAAAACAAACGTAATATAAATCAACCTGATTGTGTTGTGATGTAATTGAAGAAATGATAATATTAAATTCACTATTTGATTATTTGAAATAAACTTGTTTGAACTAATAGAAAAATCAAATAAGTTAAATTCATCAATGTTTAATTTAATAAAAACAAAGAAATTGAAAATAAGAAATAAAAAATAAATAAAGAAGAATGAGAATATAAGAATAAAGAAATGAAATAAAGAATATAATGAAACAAACAAATAAAATACAAATAATGAAAATGAGTTAAACTAAATGTGTATGATGTAATTAATTTAATAATGAATGGAATTAATATAAACTGAATGTAATTTGAATATTTTAATATCAAAATAATGATATTTTATGATGAATATCAAAATACATTATTAAAATATTCATCAATCATACAAATAACATATAAATGTATAAACAATAAATCAATATAACAACATAAAGAATAAATAAATCAACATCAAACAATCATTTTATATTTAATTTTCTATTATAATTCTTTTCAATTACTAAAGTGAAATAAATTAACAATTAGAATATTTTTTAAATGATACAAATAATAAAATGAAGATTTATAATTGTCATTTAATATTAGAAGAAAAATGAAGAAAGAATAAAATGAAAATTAATAAGAATTGAATAAATAAAACATACAAATTAATAAATTATATTGAAATTCATTGAATATTTTAAATTATTTACACTTTTAGAATCAATATCAACACATAGTTATAACAAATAAATGAAATTCAATTATCTAATATTTGAATTATTCTTCATTATACAAAACAACATTAATGTATGTTGAGAATAATATTTAACAATATTTTTCAACAACAAATAATAAACATACATGGTACTTTTATATCATTTAAAACATATTTTTATTTAATTTTTATATCGTTTTATGTTTGAAAAGACATATTCAAAGAGACATTATAGAAGTATAAAATAAATAATAAAATAAAGAGAAAATTAAATATAACATTTGTGTAATTAACATGAAGAAAATATAAAACAATACCATTCTTCATTTTTATAATTCATTTAATAACAAAACACAACAAATACAATTAAATTAAATGATAATAAATATTATTAAATGAATTATCATTATTATTCATTCAATTTATATATTTCATTTGTTATTTAATCAATAAATAATATTCAAAACAAATAATAGTGTATATTTAATTTTAAACACATTGTTCATCATTTCAATGTTTTATTTTCTTTAGAATTAATAAATAACACGATGATAGTCAAAATGAATATTTAATAAAAACAAATTCAAACAATACAAAACATACAGAAATACATTCATTATGAAAATAAATGATATGAATGATTATAAGATAATAAAATAAACAAATCACCAATAAAAATCAATAATGAAAATTACAATCAATAATTATAATCAACATTATATTAAATATAATAAATGAAAAATAATGAATGATGTGATAAAAGAAATGAAATTGAATGAAATGAAGAAGTTATTAAATATAAAAATATAAATAAAAAAGATAAACGATTCAATAAAATGAATAATCAAAATAACACAATAAAATATAAACAATATTCATTTGAGTATTTCCTTCTTCATAAATGAA
>NW_001915274.1:0-2676 GCF_000208925.1 Entamoeba histolytica HM-1:IMSS
TGTTCATATTCTGAATATAGATTCTATATTTTACATTTTTAAGTTATCACTCAATATATACTTCTTTTATTGTTATTAATAAAAAATAATATATTTCACATATTTACTATTAGTAGATCTCAAAATATATAAATTATTGTTTTGTTTTAATACAATTTACCATTTTTCAACACATGTGTTCCTCTAAGAGCAACGAATCAACAAAAAGCTTATTGAATAATTTTATTCATCGAGTTTTATGATTTGTTATGAACTTTAACTATATTTCATTAAATATTATTCATATAATATTGTTATTCATTGCAATTAATTTTTTTCATTATGTACCACAGTTTCAATTGAAATAATATTATCAAATAGAGTTATAAATAATATATTATAAAAACCATTTCTTGTTTTTTTTGAATTATAACATCAATTTGATAATGAAAAATAATAATACTTACACTGAAATAATTTTTATTTACCTCATTAGTAAAGAATTAAAAATCAGATGATCATACTTATAAGAATGAATAACTAATAATAAATTTGTTCTTTATAATAACATGGGTGATAGTAACAAATATTATTTTAACAATTTTTTTCTCTAAAATTCGTTTATAGACTTAATACTATAACATTATTTTAATCACAATTAAGAATAACAATTTGTATTACTTATGTTTAATTCATTTAAACAGTCATATATTTGTTATATGAAGAATTATATTTTTATTTTTACACACATATTCTTTATCACATAGATGATTAATATTAAACTGTTCAATTATTTAATTATTATTGAAATTATTAATTATTCTTTAGTGTTAATGTTACTTGTTTTAGTTAGTTAAACAAAGTACTCTGCATGGCTATACTATATAACATGTTTTAATAACATAATTATTTACATTCACATTTTAGAGAAATTGTGATTTAGGAAATGATTTAAGAATTTTCATTATTTATTAATACTCATTTTAAACAAACTGGGATAAATAATCATTTTTATATTTTAACTACAAGCAATACCATAACCTATTTTCATAAGTTATTTTATCTAAATATAGAATTTGATTAATATTTATTCTTGACTATACGACTTCAATGGTTTTCATTTCTTAGTATTTAATACTTAAAGTTCTTTTTGTACTATTTTTATTCTTTTTAATACTTTGTTTTTTTCATCAAATTTCCATTAAATATTTTATTTTTAGAACAATATAACTCTGTATCAATAATGTTAATATTATTCACATATTAACCATAACTCATTATCTCTTTTTATTTTAACAAAAAGGAAATTAATTAAAAAAGCGACTATAATAGATAAAAATATAAAATAAGTTAAGTACTTAAAAATAGATAAAAATAAAAATCCTATTAATCAATGTATCAATACACATTAATGTGTATGTATGTTGATAATTTTACTCTTCAATAATATCAACATTTTAATTAATTATTTATGAGATGATCTAATTCCCTTTTCTAATAAATTTATATACTACTTTTATAATTAATAAACAATATATTGGATTTTTTGATATACCTTTTAATTCATTGCTAATTGTTCTTTGAAAAGATTTTAGTGTATACTATTTATGTATAATATCTAAATTAATATGAAAATTGTTAAAAGTTTAATATTGAAACCTTATTCAATAAATATTTTGTTAATTTTCATACAAAGTTAGTTTGTTAAAAATAGATAGGATTGAGTTTATTTAACTAACAAATAGACATGAAAAATACTATTCAATGTTTACTTAAACTAGGCTTTTGTAATATTAAACACTAAAAAACTTTAGTTATTTTCTTACACATTATATAATTCTATTTCAATAAACGTTGTCTAATCTTTTTTTATTTTATTATTTTTTATGATGACTCTTCTTAAAACAATACTTCAAAGTCTAAATATATTTTTATTTGATCATTGGTTATCTCTAATAAAGTATTTCTCGTTTCTAATCCAACTTTAGTTAATATTGTTGCTATTCCTATTCAAATTTTTGGTTGGGTTCTTTCTATCAGTTCATTCTATAGACTTGGATTTAAAGGAACATATGAAGGTGATTGTTTTGGATTTCTTTTTGATGAGTTTGTTGTTGTTGAATTTTAGATTTAAATATCAATTACATCCAAAAAGATATTAATAATTAGAATGATAACTTCATTCCCATTTGGATTTGTTCCACACCCAATGTATTTTGGTGGTGCTCTTTTGTTTATTAGTTCTGCTTTGTATTATTATTCATCAACTGGATTGATCCTCTCAATTTGGTCAATCGTCGTTTATTGCATTTTCTCATATCTTGTAGAACAACCACTTACCATTTTAATTTATTCCAACAAAAAAACACAACACGATGAGAAGAAAGAAGAGTAAATTAGAAATACAATAAATTCACTTTTTTAGTCTATGTTTAATATTTTTGAACCTGAACAATGATAACTTTTACTAAATATTCCATCTCCTGATTCTTTGCTAAAATAACGACATTCATAAATTCCTCTTTTAAGTTCTGTTATATTCATTTCTATTGGATAATTCATTCTCATTGGTGTACAAATGATGTAATCTTCATTTCTTGTTGTGGGGTGATATGGATAGATTCCTATCCATCCCATTTCTCCTTCTTCACTTACTCTTACTTCTAACATTCTTTTACTATTATAACAAATAATATT
>NW_001915274.1:2776-4258 GCF_000208925.1 Entamoeba histolytica HM-1:IMSS
ATTTATGCTTTTCCCCTCTTCAGTATCACTTTTAGTAAATGTATTATCTATTTTAGTATTAGAAGTTTCCCCTTCAACAATATAACTTGAACCACCTAACATTTGAATCTCAACATTATCCTTTTCAACTGACTCATCTTTTTCATTCATTGTTTCATTTTGGTGTTTATTCCCAAACACTGAAGGAGACATCTTTTCAAACTTAGTAAAGTAAACTGACCCAATACAATGGCTATAACCATTTTTTTTAATTGGTTCAATAGTCATAAAACGATACTTTTTGTATTTAACAAACTTCAATTGCTCAGGAACAAATGGTAATTGTTTTTTATCTGATTCAAATGTAATTTTATAATTCGTTAGTGGAATTAATGTTTTAATATCATCAATTATTTCCATTAAAAACTTTGATGTTTTATCAAAATCATTATGAAAAAACCCATAAACTATTTCAACTTGAGAACGTGTTAATTGTTTAAAACTATCAACTAATGAATCTATCTTTTCTTTATAGATGTCCATTTGATAGAAATACATTTGGAACTTCATTTTATTTAAGATATTCATCATTTTTCGTTATTTGCTTGTCATTTTCTCAATCTTGTGTAACAGAGATTTGACTTATAATATTTAAAAAAGTTCTGAGAAAGTTAAAGAAAGAAATTAAAAAACACAAATTTAACTTTTAAGTGAAAGTGTTATATAAAAGAAATTAAAATTTTTATCAAAAGCATCTCAAAAGAACTATAAATAATAAATAACATGGCAAATAAAATCAAAATTGGATTATTGGGAGATATGGGAGTTGGTAAGACATGTATTGTTCAAAGGTTTTGTTTCCATAAATATAGAGACTTGTATGAATCAACCATTGGAATTGAGATGTCTGATCAAGAAGTGGTAGTTGATAATCAAAGTTATCCAATACAAATTTGGGACACTGCTGGACAAGAACGATTTAGATCTGTTTCACGTGTTTTCTTTAATGATATAAAAGGGATATTTATTGTGTTCAGTTTAGATAATATGGAGTCATTAAACCATTGTAAAGATTGGTTAGATGATTTCTATAGCCTTGTTGACCAAAGCAAAAATATTCCTGTTGTATTAGTTGGAAATAAATTAGACTTAATTACTGATGAAAATAATGTTCGTGTTCCTGAAGACATCATTAAGAAATTTGTTTCTAATAACGATATTCCATTGTACATTGAAACCTCATCCAAGAAAGATATTAATATTGATTCAGCCTTTCAAGAAATGGTATCTATTATTATCAAAAGAAACCTTCATATAAGTGAAAAAAAGAATGAGATTGTTGAAATAACACAAGAACAAGAAAATAGTCCAAGAAGTAATCAGCAAACAACCAATGACTGTTCTTGTTAAATTTTAATCTTTAATAAATCAATATTACAGTTATCATTTTTTGTTTGTAATAAAGAAAATAAGAAAGAGAGTTAGTTAAGAAGAAAATAAAAT
>NW_001915274.1:4358-5897 GCF_000208925.1 Entamoeba histolytica HM-1:IMSS
TTTAGAAGGATATATATCAAATTAATAAAATAAGAAGAAAAATTAATTTAAAATAGTCAAAATTATCAAATATATCGACTTTTTACATCATTATTTCTTAGTCCATCATTATTTGGGTTAATAGTTGAAATTATATTTGCACTAAGATTTTTCTTATATTTTGAGCATAGATGGGGAATAATATTATTCTTTGTTACGTATATTATTAGTGGAGAGGCAGGGGTGTTATTAAGTTGTGTATTAAGTTGTAATAATATTGCAGTATGTTCTATGGGACCATTTGCTGGATTAATATCAGTATTTCTTGTTGACTTAGCGTTAACAAACCAAAGTTATAAAGTACAATTTAAAAGAGCAGTTTTTACATCATTAATAGGTCTTTTAGTAATAGTATTTGCACAATTATTTCCATTACAAGATTTTACATGTTTATTAGGAAGTGTTATTGTTGGGTTAGTTCTTGGAGTGTTATATTTTGTTAATTTAAATCCATGGTTTTCTCAACAACCATTATTACTACAGACAATTGTTTATGTTTCATTGGTGACATTTCTTTTAACATATTTTATTGTTTTTTGTTTATTATTATTCATATGGATTCAACCTTTACAAATTACTATATCAGCTCAAACAAATTGATTTGTTTTTAAATGTACTTTTCACTAATTATTATTAATTCTTTACTTCTTTTCTTTTTTTTAAATAAAAAAACAAATTTAAAATTGTAAAAATATTTATTTCATTGATTTCTTTTGTAATGCTAATTGTTTTAAATATTGAGCTCTTTCAATACATTGTTCTTTGGTTTTACCTTCTACCATTTGAGCTATTTTATCCCATTTATCTTGTTCTTTATAACCATTTAATTGTTTAATACCATTTTGTAATTGAATTTGTTGTTCTTTGCTCCAATCAAGAACATTATTATTATTATTATTTTTCTTTTGTTGAATATTTGTATGCATTTTTGCATTTAAAGCTTTTGCATATTCAATAACTTGACTCTCATTCTTTGTTTTCATATATGTTGCAATTCTTCTATATCTTCCTTCTGTACCAACAGGAAATTTTTTACATCCTTTTTTAAATAATTCAATATCATTAGAATTCCATTCATCTAATACATTTCTATGAAGTTGATGTTCTCTTTCTTTTTCTTTCTTTTCAAGATATTGAATTGTTTTATGTCTCAAAAATTCTATTGCTGATTGCTCTTGTAATGATGAGATAGTATTTAATTCATCATCTTCCATTTGTACAATTACATTTTTGATCCCACATTTAAAATGTTCATTTTCTTTCTCTAAATTAAATAAGTTTAATAATCGAATTTTTTTTTCTTTTCGTTCTTGTGTTAATAATTCATTTTTCTTTTGTTCTTCTATTTCTAAAATTCTTCGTTCTTCTTCAATCTTCAATCGTTCTTGTTCTTTTTGAAGTTCTATTAATTTTCTTTTTTCTTCTAACTCTTGTTTCTTTCTTTGTTTCTCTTCTTTTTCTCTCATCTTCTTTTTGATTATTCTAAAATCTCGTTTATAT